>NC_037681.1:69322714-69425772 GCF_003255815.1 Theropithecus gelada | reverse complement strand
AGAGAGAGAGAGAGAGAAAGAAAGAAAGAAAGAAAGAAAGAAAGAAAGAAAGAAAGAAAGAAAGAAAGAAAGAAAGAAAGAAAGAAAGAAAGAGAGAAAGAGAGAGAAAGAAAGAATTTCTGGGAAACTGACAGTGTCTACCACAGCTCATCTGTCCTTAGGGGCGTCAGAGATAAAGACAGGAAACAAAGAAGTGCCAGCCATGGTATAATGGAAAAGTTACCTTGTTGGAAGCCAGAGAAGCTGGTCCTCAATTTCCTCACCTAAAAAATAAAACAATTGGACAAGAACAGTGATGTCCAAACTTTTTAAGCAACACGTGTTTTTACTCATGTAGAAACCCTATCTATAAAACAGATCAACACAGAGCTGCTTCTCTCTTACTGAAGCTGGGTGAGAAAGCAGAGAGGAAGGCTGTGGTGGACACTGCCATGTGCTACTCAGATCCCCCTACCTTAAGGGAGGACTTATTACCACGGCTGCTGGGGCTGAGGGCAGAAGACAGCCTTCAGCCACCAGCCCTCCAGATATTGCCTCAGCTGCTGAGCATCCCTCAACCAAGATGGTACTCCCTTCTCTGGGTGGCCCACATTCAAAGACTGATCAAATATAACCATCTGGCATTAACAGTCCAGCCAACTTGGCTCAACCTGGCCCAACTCAGGACAGCTATGGAAGGCCATTCTAGCTCCAGACTCCTGTGCAGTAGACAGACGCTGGTGTTGGGCTGCATCACTCTTCAATCTCCCTTGTACCTATATCTCAACAGCTAGGCTAAACCCTGGCTCTTCATGGAGCTTAGTGTGCAAATCTTCAAGTGATTTCTTCAAGACTTCAAACACAACACAACAATCCTCCAAATCAAACTGGGAAAGACTGGAGTATCAAAGAAGTTTAGGGAGAACTGGAAGCTGAGATGGCCAGTCTAGAAGTGCTTTTGGGAAAAGGTGAATTAAAGCCAAGAAATGGAAGAGCAAAAATGAAACCTATCTGTGGGATAAAACATATGGAAAGACAACTATCACATCTTCAGTAAATCCTGGTATTAGTAGAGTACTTTAGTGGCATGAAATACTCTCATATACATTCATCAGTTTCACAAATTCTGGAGATAAAATACAGTGGCCACTGGCCATTTGTTTTGCTTTGTCTTATGTTTGGCCATCTATTAATCCCAAAATCTTACTGTTGAGGGGAATTCCTTTCTTTGGGAGTCTCAGGAGGAACTGTAGAGACCAAAAGGGCAGACTTGTTTCTTCCAGCCTTCACCAACATGGGCTCAGCATGGAGCCTGGATGCAGCAATCAGATGCTCCTTCCTGGAGCTTTGGATCTGCAGGGAGGGACCCACAGACACAGAAGCAATTAACAATGATTCAGGGGCAGCAGTGGAGTAAGGAGGTATTTAATACCTGTTTTACAGATCAGGAAAATGGGTCCCAGAAAGACTGACATTTTTCAAGGCCCCACAACCAGCACATGGCTGTGCTGGGACTAAGACCAGTGTTTTTTCCAAGACATGCAGTTTTTAGAATTATCAGCAACGTTTTTTGAATAGTATGTGAAATTGTCCCTTTAGTGACTTCTCTGATTTTTCTTCTGAAAAATGAACATCTTTTTGGTTATGGGTTCTTCCGACAGATTTAAACTAGTATCTGACTCTATTAAAAATGAACACTGTCAGGAGCATATGTGAGTTAATTTCCTTGCTGATTAGCAGTCTACTCCCTCTCATACTAAGCCTTCAGAGAAGGCTTCTCCAGGAAGGATAGAGTCTTTGGGAGGCCTTTGCTGTAATCATTGTGCATTTGTACATTGTGCATTGTACATTGTGCATTGTGCATTGTTTATTTCATTGTGCATGTTCATGACTTCACTCTTTTCTTTGGAGAGGGCAATCAGGCAAGTGTTCATGGAAATCTCTCTTCTGATCAGCCAGAGAAAGAGTCATGGCCTGGGACTCCTGGCCTTTGTTGCACAGCACAAGGTGGGCATTAAAATTGGCCTTTCCAAGAAATAGGCCCATGTGTCCCCACTACTGGCCAAAAGAAAATTGCAGGCCAGTGTGCAGCTTGAGGCTGGGAGAAGACAGACAGTCATAGACAGAAAGTGATCCACTTTCCCAGGGGTCGTGGTACCCTCCTTCTGGGTATTATAGGGCAGAAAAGGCTCCTTTAAATCACAGAATCTTAAGGATTCAAGTCTTCTCCAAAACCAAAACTACCCTTTTCTGACTTGACTCCACTTTTGTGAACAGCCTCCCAGCTAGATCTTAGCAGCACTAGAAACTCATCAAGACAATACTATTCCACCTTTCTCTGTCCTTCAGAAAGTTCTTGCTTATGTCGATCCCAAATTTATCTTCCTATGGTTTCCAAAAATTTGAGCCAAAATAACCCAATTATGTTATTGACATAAAAATTAAGTGTCACTCCATATACAGTGCCTCTTTACAAATTGGTGGAATCCCTCCCCCTACCTCTACCTAAAGATTTGCAGTTTGTCCTTAAAACCCAGCTCAAGCCCCTCCAGGAATCTGGTGACCCTGTTAACCACCAGTATCACCACCAAGCTGTGTTCCTGGTGCTCTTTGTTCATAAAGGCATCTTGGTACATATCAGCCTCCATTAAAAACTGTTGTTCTCCTCTGGACTATGAGCTCCTTGAGGGTAGGGTCTGTTTCTTTCCTATTGGTATCCCTGGCATATGGCATATCAATAAATACATGTCAAATTTTAAAAATCTTTTTGAAATAATAATAAACCACCTCTGAAATGCCTTCAGGCTCTGTACGTAGAAGGTCTGGTGTTGAATTTCCTCATCGCCACAGCCACCCTATGGGGGCAGACGTAAGTGTGAGCCTCTCAATCTCCCAGCCACAAAGAGTCTAATCAGCCAAGGGCTGATCAGCCAAGGGCTGATTTCTCAGAAATCCACCACCATGTTTGTACACAGGTTATACACCTCTGCCAGCTAACTTTGGTTCAAGGACTCCCTAAAAGTCTTTCTAACCCTTCTTTAGCCTGCATGCTAGTCTGGGATGCTTCCACCCAACTTCCTTCCCAACCTCTTGCAATCAGGGTGAGACTTGTATTGTGGTATGATGGCTCTCCCAGCATTCCCTGGCTCTTCTCCTAATATTCTCTCAAGGCATTTCCCTGAAAAAAACCTTACATGCTTAATCCCATATGGTCATCTGCTTCTCAGAGGTCCCAGACTAACCATCCATCCAATTCTATGTCTACAACCCTCTTTAAAAGAGTTACCAGTTGTGGTGGTGCATGCCTGTGGCCCTAGCTACTTGGTAGGCTCAGGTGGGAGGATCGCTTGGGCCCAGAAGGTCAAGGCTGTAGTGAGCCCTGATCATTCCACTGCATTCCAGCCTGGGTGAGTGACAGTAGAACCCAGTCTTAAAAAAAAAAAAAAGAGCTACCTTGATCTCCACATAACAACTCTGTTTGGTCAGAAGAGCACCTCACAACTATCTCCTCCTTCCTTCTAGAAACTATGTTTTCATTAATGAAACCTAAAATGACACTTTCTTTGCAGCCAGCTCATACTGTTGATCCATATTGAGCATAGCATCCAGAGCCTACTTTCGAATAGGACTGATTCATAACCTAAAATGCCCTTTCTCACCCCTGTCCCCAACCCATCCCTGCTTGTGGTTAAGATCCAACATGAATTTCACTTCCTCTGTGAAGTTTTCTGGCCCCACACAGCAAGATCCATCCCTGAGCACTCAGCATAGACCTCTATTACACTGCATTGAACAAACTTTTCTGGAAACTTCTGTCTCCCCAGAACCGGACTGCTTCTAGGGCAAAGACCGTATCTTAGTCTTCCCCTATGTTCAGCACTAAGATGGTATAGTACGGCTGTATATTAGATTAACAAACAATTGCCTTTTCTCTTTAGGTAATTTTAAAGCTCCTTGGGGACAGAAATCAGACCTTTGTCTCTTGCATCTCCTACAGTGCTTTGCTCAGGGACAAGTACATGTAAATATTTAATAAATACGTACTGAGTTGAACTGAACACCTGAAAGCTTTTAAGTCACCTCAGTCTCATGCCAAACCTGAGTTGAGAAAGGATGCTCAGGGCGAAGGAACCAAAAAAGAAAAGAAATTGAATACATCAGGCTTTCCTGTGTGAGTGGGAGGATCTTGTCTCCAGGCTTCCATTCTCAGTGCCCCTCTAATCTGGGCTCTACAGGACAGCCACAGTAATCTTTCAAAAGCCCAGCAGACCATGTCACTTCTTTGTTCAAATTGCTTTGAAAGCTTCCCATTGCACTGAGGACAAAAATCCAAACTCAGTTCCAGGGCCACAAGGTCTGCCTGACCTGCCTCCGTCTCTTCACTGCAGCCCAGCTGCTGGTGAGTTCTTTTAGTTCCCCAAACTCAACCTGCTCCCCTGCTCCCTCTGCTCCCAGAGCCTTCCTGTACTGTTCACTCTGCCTCAAACCCTTCCTCTTCTGCACGACTGCTTTCTTCTCATCCTGCCCCCAACGTCAATGCCACCTGTGCAGCTCATTAGATCTGTAATCCTCATTCGCCATGCTTCATTCATTTCCTTCATAGTACTCATCATCATTAACAGCTGAGTGGTCCAAGTTCACTTTCCTCAGGAATATCTTGTCATCATTTCTCTTAAAATAAGCAAAGCCTGGGATTGCCCCAGGAAAGACACATTCCTCTCTCATCAGCTTACACCTTGGCCTTTTCTGGCTCTGCTGGTCCTCAGCCCTAGCCACTTCTCCCTAATTTATTCTCAGACTTGAAATGTCCACCCTGTAGCACCTGCTTTGGGCTCTCTGACCTATCCCAAGGTGAATCCTTATCACAGGTTGTACCTGTGATTATTATCTGAGAGACTTGTTAGATCTTCTCCACGCCTTATAGAAGCCAAATTAGACCATGGTGGAAAGGGAAGGAGGATGTCTAACGCAGGCCCTTTTTCCGCCTAAAACTACCTGCTGCCATTTCTATGCTTCAGAAGCCATCACACTGTGGGCAGGGCATCCTGCTGAGCTTCCTCCTCCCAAAATTCCCCCCAGGAAGTGAGGTGTGTGCCACCTCTGGTCTCAGACCCCAAATCTACCCAGACGTGTCTACTTTCCATCCTCCCAACCCAGCATTTGAGCAGGGCCCAAGAGTAGTTCTAACTCTTTTGTTTTCCTCTCCTATTTCTCTCAAAACTCCCCACCAACAGCGCAGAAAAAAAATTCTTACCTCCAAAAACTCCCCAGTAATCATCATATATTCTCTCCTATTCTGTGGTTAATGATTTTTACAAAACATCATCAACAACAACAAAAAATTTTGCTTTAAGTCATTCACATATTTTTCTTAACATTCAAAGCTTTTAAAATTTAAAACAATAAATTTCTCTTCAAGCAGCTGGCTCTTTGAATACGCAGGGCAAGGAGAAACAACATGGGAAGATGAAGATGGGAGCTTTGTCAAAAGTACGATTTAAGGCAGACTTGACAGATGGGATTAGCCTTTACCATGTGGTCTGATGCAGACAGAGAGCTCATCCCCTGTAAAGGAACAGATGTGGAGATGGTGTGACTGAAATGGACAGTTCTATTTGGGGAGAAGTCGGAAAAAGGATTGCAGAGGCATGGGAATGGATAGATCATGGGAGACACTGAGAGACTGATAGAGGAGTACGGATTTCACGATTTAGTCATGGATGGCTATGGTAGGTTTTGGAGCAAGGGGGGACATGAGGACAGCTGGATCTTAGAAACATTAGTTGGGTGACTCTGTAAAATAGCCTGGATGAACCAACCACTCAACTCCTTCTAAAGTGACTGTGAACAAATAGGCAGTTACATAGTTGGCTAAGTGACAGGTTGCAAATATCTTACACTGATTTGGTCACTGAACTATTGGACAAAAGAAAAGGCTGTGTGGGTATGCAAGGTCTGTGAAAGAGGGAGCAAGTGCAGCACAAAGCAGGAGAAAGCAGGGATGCAGACAAAACGTCGGTATAGATTATATAGAATTTTTTCAAAATTGAGGAGTATCGCTAACCACAGGTTATTGCTCACTGCAGTTCACAGGCAGAAAGAGCCCTTGCTCCCTTCATGTTCCTGATTTCAGATTCTCTTTGCCCTGTCTCCAAATTCTCCTTGCCCCATAATTCAACATCACAGGGCAAACCTAAGCCAATCTCCTCAGCTCACGTTTAATGAATTCTAAAAACCACTCCTGCAATTGCTAAGGAAAATGCTTGCCAAATAGCCCATCCTTACCCTCCCTTAGCAAAGGTCCAGCTGAAGACAGAGCATCAGAAGGCTTTTCCACTGAGCTCCCGGGGTTTGCTGAGAAAAACACAGGCTTGGCCAGTGGCTTCAAAATGACAGACTGACTTTGCCGTCTACATCTACTGGTTTGGAGGAGCTATCACTTATCGGCTGTCTGATTGCTTGTGAGCCCCCAGACCTACCATGGACCTTCAGCAGACAGGCTCAGGAAAGGGACATGCATCTCTTGTAACCGCAGCACCCCCAGATGGCTTTATGTATTGAAAATCACTCACATCTACAGGTGGTAAATGCTTCTGACAATAGGTAACGTTTTTAACTACTTCTTTCTTCCCTGTGTCCTAACCTCCTTGATGCTCCAGAAAAGAGAATCTACCAGAGCTCTAGGCAACTGTAAGACTTCCAGATAGGTAATCCTCCAGACGCATGCTGCCAGGGAGACCTGGTGCAGCCATGTGGCATCCAGGGCTGCTTGTGGCACAGACAGATTTGTAAACCAAGGCGTTAACCTGGCTGTTTCGCTTGAGCAAGAATGAGGGCAGGCCTAAGGCAAACTAAAATGGAAGAAGTGGAGAGGCTGGCACTATGGCTGGAAATAAGGAGCTGGGACTGCTCAGCACCGCCCTCATCCCCCAAAGACATATAATAGGACAGAAGGGGCCTCCCACTTCCTGATGCACAAATGGGATGTCGGTGACAACAGGCTCATGAGGGACCTGTCTCTGGCTAAGCAAACATTCAAAGTATGTCTTGCTACAGCCTCTACTTAATTTCCTCTAATCTTGTGCATATACTCAATGTCAAATCGAGATTACTTTCTTAGAAATATAAGCAGGCAGCACCTCCCTCCACGTTAGCTTTCTGAATTCTTCCAGGCATTCTGTTTCTTGGAATAATGCCAGGGATAATACCCTCTCTCCAGCTTACTCTCTTTTCCTTTTTCTCCTGGATACATCTAAAATACTGGAAAAGCCTTCATTTTACAGAATTTTATTAAGATAATTAGAACACAGTATGACACACACGTATTTTCAACACTAAAGATAAACTACACAGAGACATGGGAATTTCTGGGATACTTGAGCCTGGAGAAGCCGTCCATCTCACTTGCATCTGAATGTTGCTTTATGAGTCAGGGCTTTCTTTATGAAGCGACATCTGCCAGGGCTAACTCATTTCTCACAATATGAGCTCCTCTCTGCTGCAGCTAGCACCCTATGGTAAATCTGTGAGCCATGCCACCATAGTGACCTGTTCAGCTGACTTATCTTGGTTCATGATTTTTCATCACTGAACAAGTCCTGTCTCTACAGAATGAGTGGGAAAAATTTAATCCCCTTTATTGTAGCACTCTCTCTTTTTCCTATCCTTTCCTTCTTTTATCAAAGAGTCCTGCTATCTACTGTGACAATTAAGGTACCCAGTGCCCCAGTCCAGTTTCACTAATATTAAAGCTGTTGGCCAGGTGCGGTGGCTCACACCTCTAATCTCAGCAATTTGGGAGGCCAAGGTAGACAGATCACTTGAACCCAGAGGTTCAAGACCAGTCTGAGCAACATGGCAAAACCCTATCTCTACAAAAAAATACAAAAATTAGCTCGGTGTGGTGGCATGCACTTACAGTCCCAGCTACTTGGGAGGCTGAGGAGGGAGGATCACTTGAGCCCAGGAGGATGAGGCTGCAGTGAGCCGTGTTCACACCACTGCACTCTAGCCTGGGTGACAGAGCAAGACCACTCTGTCTCAATAATAAAAAATAAAGCTCTTAATTTCCACGTGTTCTGGTGACACTTTGCAGCCTACAGTCCCTGCTCAAGAGAGACATAGATTGCTATGTTTTGTCCCACAAGTGACTTCCCCCACCCATGCCTTGGTCATAGTTTATGGGGCCAGAGGTGAAATTCTCAACCCAAAGACAAACAGTAGGCTGGTTAGCAGCCTATACAAAACATTTTTTCTCTCTGAAATTTGAACTAAGAAACATAGGAAAAAAGATTGGTCCATTATTAGTAAAAGCCAAAGCTGAAAAGATGCTTTAATGGAAAGGTAAAGTCAAGGCATGCTGAAATCATGAGCAAGGCACATATTGACGAAACAGAAGAAACTATGAGAAATGAATAGAGGAGCAGTCATACCATGTCTTAAAAAGTCTTAAAAAGACACCAGGCAGCAGCCTTTGATGATGAAGAATCTGCTCCCCAGATCCTAGGATGTTTTCCATTCCAGCTGAGGTTAAGAAACATGTAGCCTTATCCTTTTACTTCTTCACTGGGTCTTTGCCCCTTGTAGTTGAAATAGCCTCTCTCTCTGTCTCTCTCTCTCTCTCTCTCTTTCTCTCTCTCTCTGTCTCTCTCTGTCCCCCCCTCTCTCCCCCTCATCATAACACCTATTTTTGGTCCCAACTCATAATTTTGGTCTTTTACTCACAAATGTAAATGCTTAAATACACATACACAGTACTGATTAGAGACACGTGCACACGAAGCTAATTTCTGTCCAGTGATATTATTATATCAGCTTTAATGCCTGGATGAATCCAATCTTAACACATAACCTACTGTAATAACACCTTCTTGGTCAAGCACATAAGGCACAGCAGAGAAGATTTTTCAAAGAATTTAAATTTTTAAATAAAATTTTAAAAATTAATGAGCTCATGTACACTTAAGATGAATGCTGTTTATGAAATGCATGTTATATCTCAAAGACAATTGTTTTAAAGAATGAACTCAGAGATGCCTACAACTTTTAGAAAAATCAAAATAATACCTTATATTTGTTCACAATTTCACATTCAATGCTCTAAAAAAATCTTGAGATAGATTGAGTTGCCAATGTGCTGTTTTTAGAACAGAGAAATGGTAACTTGCATGGGATGTTAGTGGTAGATTCTGCACCAAAACCTTTGTCACCACCAATTCCTAATCTAGTGACAGCATTTTAATTACTCCCACCTGAATGAACCTAATATTGATGCAATTCGACTCTGCAGATATTGACAAAGACATTAAACAACCTATTCCTTTTTCTTTGAAACAGGGTCTCATTCTGTTGCCCAGACTGGAGTGCAGTAGCATGATTTTGGCTCACTGCCGCCTCAACCTCCCAGGCTCAAGTGGGGATCCTCCCACCACAGCCTCCTGAGTAGCTAGAACTGCAGGTACTGGCAACCATGCTTGGCTAATGTTTTGTAATTTTTTTTTTTTTTTTTTGTAGAGACAGGGTTTCTCCTTGTTGCCCAGGCTTGTCTCGAACTCCTGAGCTCAAGCAATCCACCCCGCTCAGCCTTCCAAAGTGCGGGGATTATAGGCATGAGCCACTACGTCCAGTCACCCATCTATTTTTGAGACAGATATTTCCTAGTGATGGGACAGATGTTGTGACATTTAATCGACTGATGTATACTTAGTATATGCTAAATTGCAGATGTTTTTAATTGCCTAAGGGGTGTGTGTGAAGCCACCACTGACCCAGCTGATAAATAGCTTTATGGTTCCTGCTTTAAATATTCCCTGACAACATTGGCATTCCACAGCAAGTTCTTTTTCAAAAAATTTTAGATTTGGGGGTACACGTGAAGGTTTGTTATATAGGTAAACTCGTGTCATGGGGGTTCGTTGTACAGATTATTTCATCACCCAGGTATTAAGCCTCGTACTCAATAGTTATTTTTCCTGCTTCTCTCTCTCCTCCCACCCTCCACCCTCAAGTAGTCCCCATGTCTATTGTTCCCTTCTTTGTGTTCATAAGTTCTCATCATTTAGCTCCCACTTATAAGTGAAAACATGTGATATTTGGTTTTCTGTTCCTACATTAGTTTGCTAAAGATAATAGCCTCCAGCTCCATCCATGTTCCCTCAAAAGACATGATTGCATTCTTTTTTATGGCTGCACGTATTCCTTGTGTATATGTACCACATTGTCTTTATCCAAGCTGTCACTGACGGGCATTTAGGTTGATTCCATGTCTGCTATTGTGAATAGTCTGCAATGAATATTTACATGTGTGTGTCTTTATGGTAAAATGATTTATATTCCTCTGAGTACACACCCAGTAATGGGATTGCTGGGTCAAACAGTAGTTCTGCTTTCAACTCTTTCAGGAATCGCCCTACTGCTTTCCACAATGGTTGAACTAATTTACACTCCTACCAACAGTGTATAATTGTTCCCTTGTCTCTACAACCTCGTCAGCATCTGTTAATTTTTTACTTGTTAATAATAGCCATTCTGACTGGTGTGAGATGGTATCTCACTGTGGCTTTGATTTGCATTTCTTTAATAATCAATAATATTGAGCTTTTTAAAATATGTTCATCGGCCACATGTATGTCTTTTGAAAAGTGTCTGTTCATATCCTTTGCCCACTTTTTAATGGGGTCGTTTGTTTTGCTCTTGTAAATTTGTTTAAGTTCCTTATAGATCATAGCAAGTTCTTCATCTCTGTTGTCACCATTGGAACCACTGTTCTTTCTAGAGCTATGATTATTTAATGTTCTTTAGATTTTATTGGTTACTTCCTGTGTTGGTGGTACAGATAAATGGACTCATTCATACATTGAGTTCCTCAGATAAGAGATTCCTGGGAATCACATATTTTGAAAACCAAGAAACAGATCATTATCAGGAAGAGAGGAGATTCTAAATGCTGCTGGATTTAATTTTTTAACTTTATAAAAATGATATTTATTTTGAACTGGGTTCTGGTCATTAAGCATCAAAATAAAGACTGTGATACATTTTTCCACCATGGCTTTCTATTAAAACCAGGCCTAAAATAACAGTACTTTTTGGATTTGGGTCAAGTTAATGTTGCCCCAAGAAGTTCCCCACCAAGTCTCTCATTTGACCCTCCCAAAGACTTTGAAGATAAGACAAGTACCATCCCCAGTCTTAAGTTGAGAAAACTAAGGACACAGGGATTTGTCTAAAGTCACACACCTGGCTAGTGACAGGCAGGAACAAGATCTCAGACCTCAGTACTACTACTGAATACATATGTAGAATTGGCCTTCATCAACCACATAACAAATGACCTCTAAACATAATGACGTAAAGAGAGATGTGAAAAAAATAATAATATAGAATTAAATCCCAAGGCTAACCTAGCATCAGCACAACCAGCTAGCAGCACCACCATCTCAGGCTGTAGCAGCACCACGCCCTTCCAGAAGAGCCCAGACTTTCCAGAAGCATCCTCATAAAGTGTCACAAGCAAGGAAGCCAGAGGCTGCCCATCGCATACCTGAACAGAGTCAACCTAGTCTCCTTAAACATTTCTTCTGCTGCATGCCTGAAAGAAGAAATGATTAAACTTTGAAGCCCTGTGTATCTTAATACCTTGGAAACATTTGCAATGTATATCCTCATTAAATAAAAACATTGCAACGGCATTTAGAGTTTGGAGCTGAGGAGCCTGGGAAACATCACACTGCAGCAATAATGACACAAACAGAGAAACATTAACATTTCTGATTGTTCATTTCAATCCACAGTCAGGGGCAGCAGCAGCCACTATCAGTTTATAGAAATAGGCTTTAATTCCTGAGTGGCAATCTCTGCTACTCAGACTCAAGATAAATGAACTCTGTGTGTGCACACAGATAACTGTAGTGCCATGAACTACACACATATGTATCTGGTGAATGAAAATGATAGCTTTTCCTTATACCAGTTTTTTTAAATTAAATTTATTTATTTATTTATTTTCTTTTTTATTATACTTTAAGTTCTAGGGTACATGTGCACAATGTGCAGGTTTGTTACATATGTATACATGTGCCGTGCTGGTGTGCTGCACCCATTAACTCATCATTTACATTAGGTATTTCTCCTATTACTATCCCTCCCCCGCCTCCCCCCACCCCACAACAGGCCCCAGTGTGTGATGTTCCCCTTCCTGTGTCCAAGTGTTCTCATTGTTCAATTCCCACCTTTGAGTGAGAACATGCAACCTTACACCAGTTTTAACTCCTGACTAATGCCCATGATGTAGTCAGAAAGTCAACTGCAAGTTCATGTTTAGCCAACAGTTATAAATGGCATGTGGACATTCTTAAGAAAGGATTATTTTAATACTCCTTCAAATAAAGGCAAATAAAATCCAGGTCTAGATTTTGTAGCTCTCTAAGGTAACCTTTGTCAAGTGGGGTTCAAAGACTCTTGTTTCAGAGTCGGCTGGTGTGGCTGTTAAAATTTCAGACTATTGGGCACTTGCTCAGACCTAAAGAATGAGAATCACTAGAATGGGTCCCAGGAAATTACAATTTTAACAGGCACTCAAGGGAATTTTATGCATCTAGGCCTAAGGAAGAGCTGGGAAAATAGAGAAAAGACTAGAACCTTTTCTAGAAAGAATCCCAGAGAGCTAAGAGCAAGACCAAAAGAGAGAGGTCCAGTTATTACCTCAGCACTGTCTCCCCAGCTGCCATTAACAACCTCTGCCCCTTGAAAGTTCAAGGTCAGCCCTGTCAAGGCCTGTGTCCACAAAGTCCAGAATTACTGATCCTATGGATGTCCCTACCCCACTATCACGTGAGGCCCAGGCACGGTCTGGCCCCCAAGCACCTGGTCTCTAACTTGGGGATGATGATTTTTTAGCTCCTCTATGACACACCTGTATGACAACCAACACTCCTAGGGGGTGTCCTGTCTCTGGAGCTGTAAGTCCAGTTCTCCTTTAACCCCAGGTTTCCCACAGGGAAGCTCTGACCTTCTGGCCTAATCCCTCCAGCCTCTCCTTTGACTGGACTCCACAGCTGGATTCCTCTATATCATCCTTTGCCAGCCACTTGAGAGATCGTGGGAAAGACATTAGTTGCTGTGTGTGAATATTGTAATTATACAGATGCTATGACCATTATCATTAGAGCTTGCAAAACGAAGACCTTTCCCTGTGTGAAAAAGGAAGGAGCTCACCTACAGGCTAAGTCACTCTTGGCTTTAACTAGTTGGGAATGTAAGCTATTGCCTGTTAAACTGGAAGTCTGAACCCTCAGGGGACTACAAAGTAAAAAAGTGGCCGTGATATATCTTGGTGGCCCACGTTAGTTGTCACCTCCAAACGAAGAGAAACAAGGATGCGAGAATGAGGAGCTCATAGCCTGTAAAGTTGCGTCAATCCCTCCACCACACACACACTATTCCCCATCCTTCTGTCCTCCCCACACCCTGCCCACACACACACAACATTGTGTTGCTTATCAGGAAGAATCAAAGAACAGGGCCTGAAAACCTTGAATGCAGACTACTTGTGGCAGGATCAGAAATCTGAAGTATGTAAACCAACTTTTTTTATCCTTCTGTTTTTATTTCATATTTGTTGTCCTCTAACATTTAGGAGTGCTTGAAAATTCCAGCTGCTTCAGCTGTGCTACAAGAATCAACAGAAATGATTTTTATTTTATTGGGAAAGATGTCTTCTCATAGAATGTCTTCTTAGGTCATGTACAAGTAAAACTTCCAAGTTGAATTTTGAGTATATCCATGCCTGAGATGGGGCAATTTAAAGTCAGGGAATGGTGGAGAGGAGGATATACTCCTAAAATAAGCAGGATAATACCAAAAATAACTGAGTTATAAGAACTCAAAAAAAAAATGAAACATGTCAAGCAAGATTTGAGCTTCTTGCTACAACTGTTTCCCCATTATTTTTCTTTGATTAATAAAAGGGAACAAGGAATGAGGTGGAGAGGGAGAAGTGGGAGGAGATATGTGTACCAACTTAAGTCCACTGGTTTTGTAAACTAAAAGGCAAAACCCCCTACACACTAATGAGAAAAAAGAGAGAAGTTTACTGAAAGCCAATGAAGTTTATGATATTTTTCTAAACTTTTGCATAAACATCATCCTGTAATGTAAACAAGAAAAACTGTGAAGTTGGTATTATTATATTCTTTTTGCAGACAAGAATATTGAGACTCCTACAGATTTATGCAAAAATGGGCCTGATATGATTTGGATCTATGTCCCCGCCCAAGTCTCATGTCAAATCATGATCACCAGGTATGGCCTGGGGGGAGTTGATTAGATCATGAGGCAGTTTCTTATGTTTTAACACCATATCCCTTGGTGCTATCATGGCAATAGTGAGTTCTCATGAGATCTGGTTGTTTAAAAGTGTGTGGCGGCCGGGCGCGGTGGCTCAAGCCTGTAATCCCAGCACTTTGGGAGACCCAGAGGGGCGGATCACGAGGTCAGGAGATCTAGACCATCCTGGCTAACACAGTGAAACCCCGTCTCTACTAAAAAATACAAAAATCTAGCCGGGCGAGGTGGCAGGCGCCTGTAGTCCCAGTTACTCGGGAGGCTGAGGCAGGAGAATGGCGTAAATCCAGGAGGCGGAGCTTGCAGTGAGCTGAGATTCGGCCACTGCACTCCAGCCTGGGCAGCAGAGGGAGACTCCGTCTCAAAAAAAAAAAAAAAAAAAAAAAAAGTGTGTGGCATCTCTACCCACCTGCTCTTGCTCTGGCCATGTAAGACGTGCCTGCTTCCCTTTGCCTTCTGCTATGATAGAAAGTTTCCCTGAGGCCTTCCCAGAAGCTGAGAAGATGTCAGCATCATGCTTCCTGTACAGCCATTGGAACCATGAGCCAATTAAACCTCTTTTCTTTATAAACTACCCAGTCACAGGTATCTCTTTAGAGCAATGAGAGGACTGACTAATACAGGGTAAATATCTAGCAAGTGGTAAGATCCAAGTTCCGTTCCAGGTCTGTCTGGTTCCCAAATATGTTCACTTTCAGCCATGCTATATGGCTTCTACCAGACACATCCTTAAACTTAACACAGAGAATCAATCAGAATCACCACTGCTTAGTAAAACTTCAAAGTTGTGTTTTGCCACATCTGCATCCATAAATCAGACCCTTTGAACACTGAGGCCAGCCAGTCTGCATAGGCAATGGTCAAATGTCTTGAATCCCCTGGCCTGGAGTGCTAACTTCTGCTGCCCTGCTCAGCTTTCCTCATCCTACTCTCTATTTATAACACTTGGTACAAATTCATCCATCATTCCCACTGAATATCATGTTTAGAAGCCAGGGACATGCAATTTATGACACATTAGATGGTTTCTCCCATAACAGAACTTGAAGATCCTCGATGAATTCAAACTCACATATATGATCACATTCTCCAACTGCTCTAAAACTAGGACTACTAGAAAATTTGCTTTTACAAAGCCTGAATGCTGGGTTGGTTGACTGTCTTGAAAATGACAGCCCATGGTGTGCATCTCTGGCAGCATGTTTCCTAGATAGTCAGCTGAGGCCACATGGAAGTAAAGAAGCAAAGATGCCTGTAACCCATCTGAACTCCTATCGGTAAGCTCCAAAGCAAAGCACTCATCTACAAGAGAGCCTAAATGTAATTAATCTTTCCTTCCTTCAAACCTAGAAAGAGATTTTTTTGCCTTGACTGAAAAGGTGTGTTTTATCATAACAATTTGCTGCACACTTGCAAGTACTATCTAGATACCCACTAATCCAGATGCAAAGCAATCAATGCACTCACTATCTGAAAGACATAAGATGCATTTCAACACTAAGACCATAATTCACCAACCCCTCCTAGGCTGAGATCTTTTGCTTTAAGTAAATCACTGGGAGACTGTGGGCTTGATCACCTGAGGCTTCAAGACAACTGAAACTTGACATACACCATCTGCCATGACTTTGTGCTGCTTCCCAGATGGGGACGAGAGTGCCTTTGCAGTTGCAGGCTTGATAGTTAGGTCATATTAGCTGTGGTCTCTTTGGAAATACATATAAAGGGAAAAAAGTGTGTGTGTGTGTTTGTGTGTGTGTGTGTGTGTTGTGCTCAAGGAGTGAACTATCCTAGTTCACTTGTGAGACAGCCTCTTCCAGTCTTTCTCTTAACTAGAGCTGCCTGGCAGATAGCCCCTGCTTAGGGAAGTGGTGCTAAAGCTGACTTTGTGCAGAAGGGGCCGCTGACTGTATTAAAGACCAAATGGGAGCACACTCACATTTGTTTAGTGGTCTTTCTCATGGCCTGGCACAAGAGTATGTCCAACCAGAGACAGAAGTTATTAGCTGATTCGGACAAATTAACTTTCCCATGAAAATTGAGTTGAATTGGAGATAGAGAATGAAGCATAGTAGTGGCATAGGAGTATATCCCAGTGAGTATGTGAGTTCTGTTTCTAAAAGGATACCAGAGTCCCTAACCTCTGGATATAAACAACCTGAAACCTCATTGGATCCTTCCAGATCTTGAACGATATCTCAATCTCCATAACCTCCAGCAGTATAACTATATAATTTTTAGAAATATTTATGTTTTTCATATTATTCCATGAATCTTACATTAAGTATCCCCATTACTGGAGGTAAACCAAGGGACTTTGGAAAAAGCTGCGTACTTTGTCTTCTTGTTGGGAGGTTCACAATAAAGCACAACAGTATATTAAAGGCTATGGTAAATGCTGGAAAAAAAAAAAAAAACTTTTTACCTTTAGCTCAGCATTCCTCAAAGATCTTTGTTCATAAAAATCCATGCCCTTCTCAGAGTAACTATTAGTATGTTGGGAAACTAACAGAAACCCCTCTTAACATTATGAGCATGTTTACAGATAATATTGCCCTGGCCATTGAAGATGGAGACATCAGTTTTAAAGAAAGCTGGGAAAGGTGAGAATCAAAAGGATCCTTTGGACTAGGGAGCTTTAGATGGGCTCAGCATAACAGAACAAAGAAAGAGCATGAGCAGAGGCACAAAGGCAGTGATGAGGGACGAGGCAGGAGCCAGCAGAGAGGAAGGGGCGATCTCAGGACAAGCTGAATAAGAAAGAGTGTGCCTGAACCTTGCCATTAGTGCTACTATTATGTCCCCAATGTATCAAACAATAGTCTTTTAAAATATATATGGTAGAAAACAACAGTCTTTTAATATATCTATGGTAGCCCTTGATTTGTTTTAGTCTGTATTCACATCCCTATTCTT
Organism: Theropithecus gelada; assembly: GCF_003255815.1. Classification (NCBI taxonomy): domain Eukaryota; kingdom Metazoa; phylum Chordata; class Mammalia; order Primates; family Cercopithecidae; genus Theropithecus; species Theropithecus gelada. The sequence continues at coordinate 69,408,534 of NC_037681.1, read as the reverse complement.
GTTTTAAATTCATGGGGGATAATTTTAAATGAATCTTCTAATTTTTTCCCAAGAGCCCTCATCAATAATAACTGAAAGGATGATTAAAATAACACTCTGTGTAGAACAAACTGAGTCAAAATTACTTTAAGGAGTAAATTACTCTAACAGAGATATAATATCAATGCCATCATTTATTAAATATCTGCTGCCATATGCTATCTCAATTCAAATGTATCCTTGGGTTGTAACCTGGTCTTTGCCAGGGCATCTGGAGAGAAAAAAGATAAATGAGACTTGGAGTTTGGTCTCCACTGGCCTACCTGTATTGTAGGAAAGACGTGGATGGATGAAGGACTCAGGGTGAGGGAAGCTCTAATTCTCCTCCAAATCCAGCTCTGTTTTATAAGCCCACTCACCTTCCTCAGCTCAGCTAAGCCCCTGCTTCTAAAAGGATTCCCTTTCAAGAACATTTAGCCCCAGAAGCAAGGGGCATGACCCAGGGACTCCATGGCCTGCATCAGAGGACAGAGATTGTACTCAAGCTGGGAATGTCTTCCCACAGAACACTTTAGGCATTTTTCCTACTACAGGCTCCTGGGCCCCAAATAGAGCAGCTGGTGGTTAGCAGTCAGCAAAGTAACATCTGTCTAAGAGGCATGGTAGCAGAGCAGTATAGAGAACAAATCTTGGAAGAGACCTTGGAAATCATGTATTTCCTTCTAAATGTGCATACTCGGAAACTGAGGCCCAGAGATGGTGACCATTCACCCAAGGTTACAAGAACTATTTAGCACCCAGAGCCAAGAAGATTTCCCATACACCTAGCTTAGAATCCCAGCTTGATTGTCAGGCTTTGTTTCACTTTCTATTTTTCGTATCAAGTGTGATTTAAAATGAAAGCATCCTCCCTGCCTTAGCAAAGGCCCACAGGATGGTCATTTTGACATCTCTCAGCGGGACCAAGGGTCTCCACCTGGCAGGGCTTGACAGGCTGGCCACAGTGACAGACTGTGGCAGAGAATATTAGCCAGGGCAGAAAGAGGATCAGGTAACAGGGACCTCAGCTAAGGAAGCTCCCACTGGGGGCTGAGCTCCTGCTGAGAATCTATATGCTGGCGATGATGAGCCCTGCACACGAGGGCAGTGACTCACTGGGGCACAGTCCCCCGAGAGTCCCACAGCAAGGAGGACAGGCACATGCATTCATGTACTCACTCATGAATACATTCATTCTCTGCTGGGTATCAGGGACTGTGTTGAGGGCTGGTAAATCCAAGGAGGGAGATAGGTGGAAAGGAAAGGGGACATGAGAGGAAGGGAAGGAGGCAAAACTCCAGCTACTAAACCAGAAACCAATTCAACACCAGGAGTAGCCAAGAGACAGGAATGCTAACACAGATGCACCAGCTCAGATGACCTCTGTGCTTGGAAATCCTCATCAAGGAGGGGAGGAGAATGGAACAACCGTTGATTGTCAGATGACAAAGCTCTTCCTCCTCCCTATTCTCCCCTACTCATTTACTTGTCCCAAAGTCAGAGGAGCATGGCAGGTTACAGCAAGAAACACCAAAGGTATGAGTTGTTTCCCTTAGTGTTTATGTTAGTCCATTTTGTGTTGCTATAAAGGAATACCTGAGACTGGGTAATTTATAAAGAAAAGAGTTTTATTTGGCTCACTGTTCTGCAGGCTGTACAAGAAGCATGGTGCCAGCATCTGCTTCTGATGAGGCCTCAAGACGCTTACAAACATGGCAGAGGGCAATGGGGGAGTCGGTATATCACAAAGTGAGACAGAAAGCAAGAGAAACGCGAAGAGGTGTCAGGCTTTTTTTAACAACCAGATCTCATGGTAACTAATAGAGCGAGAACTCACTCATTACTGAGAGGATGAGAATGGCACCAAGCCATTCGTGAGGGATCCACCTCCAACACTGGGAGCACGTTTCAACATGAGATTTGGAGGGGACAAATATCCAACCTATGTCAGTATTTGACTAACAAGTGATCTTGACTAGTACTAATAAGTCCTCAAAACAAGACTTACTTCCTGTAAAGTGCACAGAGATACAAACCTGAAAGGCAAACAGATATTTGTACATAAAGGGCCCTAAAGAGAGGGCTATTATTTAGTAATACAAGGTAGCCACTGCCCTCTAGGAATTGGGGTGGAACCCAAGAATCAATTTCTTATAGCGCCCCAGATGATTCCCAGGTGCAGCCAGTGTTGAGAATCACTACCCAGACTCCTTTTCCTGCACAGAAAAGACTCTGCCAGTGCCACATTGTTAACCCAAATGAGCCTCAAGTTAACCTTCCTCAATGATTTTATTCCTAGAAAATTCCCTAGAGAAGCTGCCTATTCCTTCCATGATCTCCCACCCTTCTGAGCACCTAGAACTCCAAACCTCCCCTCCAGGACTTCATCACAGCATGTGTTCAAGACGGGCTCAGTTGTAGGTCATTTGTATAGTAGTGAGAATTAGAAGCTGGGTTGTTTCTTCAGCCATGGGTCACCTTGAGCCTCGTGTCTCACTATGCAATCTATGAAAGGGCTTTTGAGGCATCAGAGATTCAATGAAGCCATGAAGCTTGGAGCAGACTTTCATTTTGCCTCAAAAGTCACACCCAGGAAGTGACTATCAAGAACGGAATACATTCTCCATTTCTGGAAGTTTTTGTGCTGTACAGATAAGGCAAGGGCTTTGAACTGTTAGTCTCACTCTACCGTAGGTATTCCCAGGATGGGAGAACCTGCACCTTTTTAGCTTAGAGCAAGATGTTAAGGCAGCTAAGACAAGGGTTTGGCTTTATGGAAACCAAGTGCTGATGCCAAAGAGCAACACCTCTAACCACATTCACATACTTGAAGCTAATACATATGTGCTCAGCTCTTTTCATCATTATCTTACTTATCTTTACCATAGCCCTAGGAGGTGAATACGAATATGAAGCACACAATATAGACAAAGAAATGAACACTTAGGCTATTTAAATTACCTAGGTGCAAGTAAGTCACAGGGAGGAATGACACTTGAACCCAGGTCAAATTGCTGCTAAGACTTTTTAAGGCCCTGGCTATAGATCTTCCCGTGTTCCACCAAACATTGCCCCACAGTGCCAGCTGACTCAGAATCTCAATCAGCCTTCATACTTACTGATAGGAGCCATGGTTCTTAATGGAATCTGAGTTGGACAAAGTGACCAGATCACTATAACCATTCCCATTGCCAGAAAAACAACCAAAAGAATAATCTTGCTTATGTTATTGGTCAAGGTCTTAGCAAAAAACAATTCTACTTAGATGTTTCAAATGGAGAGAATGTAATGAAGGGACTGCCCTGAGAGGAATGGGCAGCACTAGAGAACCAACAGAGTGCTGAGCTTAAGGAACTAATCACAGGAGAAAGCCATCCCATCCCCACTCTGGGGCCTGAACAAGCAAGGGAGAAATCATTGTAATTACAGGTGAAGGGGGAGCCACCCAGCAGGAGCTGTGGTCACCCAAGGATGCAAACCAGACCCTTGGTGATGAGCAAGGAGGAAGCTGGTAAGAAAGCCCCCAATTCTGTCTCTCCCACACTCCCAGCTCCTGCTGGTAACTCCCCCTGGTCAGCCCAACCCCAGAGCCCGACAGCAAAGGAACCTGGGCCAGGCAGCCCATAAAAATCAGCTTTCTGGGGCAGAATGCAGCAGAAAAACAGGAATAAATGAGTCTGGGGTGGGAGCAAGTAGAGAGCAATGAGCATGAAGAGAAAAATGTAGTTTTACTGGGACAGTTATGCACATTGTAATGGATTTTTTTTTTTACAAAAGAATTCAAGTAATTTTCCTAATAACAGCATCTGTGGTTGAAGGTGTTCACTGTATGCCTGGCACTGTTCTAGGTGCTTCACAGATGTAGCAGATATAAATCTCAGTCCAGACTCAGGGGTGCATGAAATAGTGGACCTTTCTATTTTCTATAAGTTAATATTTATTTTGAGATCCCATCCTACCTGGCTGGCATGGCATTTCACCTCAGTCATCTTTTGGGTGTTGGCAATCCAAGAGGCAATACACAGTGCCAAAGTACTAGAGCCCTCCAGCCTGGGTCATGTGTGCACACAGCCTCCCTCAGGTGTATCCATTGTCCCAGCCAACATGGCATTTCTCATCCAGTGGCTCACTCCATCTTCCAATGCTCCCTAAACAGGGCCAATGCAGGAAACCCCACCTAGAGATGCATGTACGTGCAGCCATTCTTCTCTGGGGTCCTGTCAGGAAGTAGGTCCTGGATCCCTGCTTCTCAAAGACATGCAGAACCTCTAGAGGAACTAGGGAATCTTTTTTCTTCCATCTGAGGAAAGCCCCTCCCTTCCTCTTGCTTTTTCTAAGCCTTCTGTTTCTTCCACAATTCTACTTCCTCTGGAAAACCTCTACATTGTCTGATAGCCTTGTGCATTTAAAAACAAAAGCTGGAAACTCTCTGCAGGCTACTTTAGCTTCTTTTCCCCTCACTTAGCTCTTCTTTGGCATTGCATCGTGCACAATGTGTGGGAAGCAGGGAGGTGAAGGAGAAATACAGGCAGGAAAAAACAATTAATACCTAAAAATACAATCCAGATGAACGTGTTTCTTTAAACTTTAGGACAACTGTATTAATCATGTTGGGTTTTTTTTTTTTAATTTTTTGTAATTTATAATGGTTTTACATCTTGGGAACTTGCTAATCCTGAGAGACTGCCCCTCCCAGGGCTAGCTAATTCCTAAAGCCGGTAAAGGATTTGTTCATTGGGAGCATGCCTGTAATACGCAAACCAACCAATCCAAAGCCCATACTCTGAACTAGCTCCTCTATCTGGCTTTGATACACCAGGAGGCAACATTCCCCTACCCACATTATTCCCAGGATCAGGCACCAGACAACTAGGACAGCCCCTACATCCTGGCGCCAGCTAAACTTTTTCAAACTTGCCAATACCAAACCTGGTCAACATAACCACCCATTCCCTCCCACGAAAACCACAACAAACGCTCTGTCCTGCGCTTTCTTTCTTTCCCTTTACCCTCCTTCTGCCTCCTGTCCCTGTCTGGCGCTTCCCCCATGTGGCCCTGCATAGTGTGCTATATACCTCCTATTTCTAGGGATCTGTTGAACATAAAAGTCCTATTCATGACAATCATTTCCATATCTGTGTGTCTTACCATACCTGATTAAAACAAATCCAGGGTAAGATTTAGTACAACATATGCACCATTTTTACCAATGAGGCTCAGAGTAGTTCAGTTACTTTCCCAAGGCTACCTAGTAGGTAAATTCTCACCCATCTGCCTCTAAAGCCTACTCTTCTAATTTTCCAGAAATGCAAACAGGGTTTACAACACAGACCAGTTATGAGTGGCTGGTATGGCTAGCTAGAAGCTGTGTTAAGAAGAATTCTGAGGCAATAAAAAACTTATTGAGAAACAGTGCCATTATTAATTGGCGAGGACTTGGTGAATGCAGGAGGCATGTGTATTTTGCATCTGTTTACTGAAAGTTAAGCCATTTCTTATATATAATAAAATGAATTGAAAAAAATGGTTTGAATTTGTGCAATGTGTCAACAAAGTCATGAAGAGAATCCATCAAGAGAATCTCCTAAGAATCAAGCACTGAGGGAGTGGAGAAAGAAGAGGAACTTCCCTGTCTGGCGCTTCCCCCATGTGGCCCTGCATAGTGTGCTATATACCTCCTGAAGAGGTATATAGAAGAGGAACACACACAGAATCCCCCACCCAGAGTGGTACCGGGAGGACACAGATGGACACAATGCCAAGCCCTTTTACAGGCCACCCTTTTGTCTCCAAGCAGGTTTTTCTATTGAGTCAGCTCTCCTTTGTTCTTCTGGCACTTCTCTTCATCTTTATTTCGTATTTCTTTTATTCAAAAGGTAGAAAAAGGTAGCCACTGTGCCTGCGTCATGTACCTACTGCCTGGGATGACACTAGAAATTAACTTGTAGATCCCACTATTTCTCTGTCCCTTCACTTCACCCCCCCACCCCAGTCAACCACCTACCCCAGGGATATCAAGTCGGAAAAGTGTGGATTTCATTACATTTTATTTTTCCTGCACTCTCCTTTCAGCAGCTCTTAATATCCTTCCTTTTAGTGCTGTAGTTTTGTTGCTTTTTGTTGATTTATGTGGAACTGGGGATCTTTGTCAGTTTAATTACAAAAAAATCACACTGTTGTATATGCTTGTCAACTTAATTTTCAGGATTTGCCTTGTTTTACATTGTAAACTTTGGGGACAATTTGTTCTGTCTTTAATCAACACTTGCAGGTTTTGTTGTGTTTCTTTTAATGTTTTGCTATTTTGCTTCCAAGCCCAATATGGACAAAGATGATTCACATTTTCCCTTGTTTCACAGCCTGTACCATCATGTTTACATTCACTTTGCTTTGAAGAAAAAGACAACCCATTTGTGTTTTCATTAGAGGAAGCAGTTCGAGCATAATATATACTAGCTCAAAGAGTACTGAACAAAGAGTCAAATGAGCTGGTGCTAGTGCTGGCTCCACCAATTTTCTGGCTGGCTGTAAAAAGTCACTTGCCTTCTCTTATTTGTAAAGTGGGAGTATCTGAACTTCACTAGATAAGGTGTGAAGCCCATGTCAACTTTGGAATTCATGGATCTTGTGTTAATGTCTTTCGGTTGCAGGCAACAGAAAATTACTCTGCCTAACATAAATATAAAATTGAGAGCAGCTTGAGATCATTTATAATATTGCAGGAAGAACTGAACTGTCAGGCATAGGGAAGATACAAATCAAAGTGTTGGAAATCCAAAGAGCAGAAACCTGCAGTGCTTCATTCAAAGGCATTACCATAGGTGATTCAGCTCTAACAGCCTTCCATCCACCCATGCCTTGGCTCAAGTTTAGAAGTTCTGAAATAAAGACTGCAACTGGCCTAACTTATCCCTGGAACCAGGGCGTGGGATACTATTTGAAGGCCCAGCCTGGAACAGTATCAGGGGTAACAGCATCTGTTACCAGAAAAAGGAATGGGAAGGGGGTCAGGAAAGTATAATAGGCAGATAAAAATAAATAACTACCATTGGTCCATTGCCTAGTAGCTGCCCAGGACACACACATACACACACACACACACACACACACACACACAGAGAGAGAGAGAGAGACAGAGAGAGAGACAGAGAGAGAGAGAGAGAGAGACAGAGAGAGAGTTATTTAGGTCTCATCTCGAACTCTCTAGGTCTAGAACTTCTCATGATTATATCTCTATGGTCTGCACTTCTGTGTTGAATGATAAACAAATGTTAAACAACCCCAAGTAAACTGAGAAGAAAAGTGAAAATGCAAGAAAATCTTTTTAAAATGTTATACAGTAAGAAAGAAGATGCAAGTAGAGGCTGTAACTTCATTTCTCCAGCTGGCCATAATACTACAGCTGATGTTTATAGTTTTCCATAACTTCTAATATCCACTCTATGTTCCTCTGACCTTTAACCAGAACCTCTGAAGAACCAGCTGAGGTTGTCATGACAGGAGACATGACTCTTCTAGGAGGTTTGAGCCCCCGATGGTTTTACCTGTAGAGGGATACAGCAATTACACATTAACCTTGACCACTTGTCTTGGCACCATAAAGGCTTCCTCAGATTGCACCCATTTTTTATGTAGTAGCCACCTCTCTTCTCCTTGGTAATCAAGGTGAATCACCCAGTCAACTTCATAACCACCTTTTCCTGTTTGCAAATAGCGTGAGGAGCCTAACACAGGCCAGGTGGCAGTCTCTACTTCTGATGCAATGGACCTATTCCTGTCACTGATGGAAGAATTTCACCTTTAGGTATCAAGACCTCTAAATCAGCAGAAGCAAGATTCACAGGAACAGGAACCATAATTCATAAAGTAGGTTACTTGATAAAATCATAAGATTCCTCCCCTACCTCACTGAGTGAATGACAAGAAGGATAAGAATTAGGCAGATGAGAGTAACAAAAACCTCAAATAACAATAGCTTAAGCAAGACAGGACTATATTTCTCTCATGTAAAAGTCTAGATAGGTGGCCCAGAGCTGATATAGCACTCCAAGGTGCCAGGAACTCAGATTCTATAATCTTATTGCTCCATTATGTCCAATAGGCTCCTAACAATTCAATAGATTGATTTGATCCGAGTTATCATATCTGAATTCTAACCAGTAAGAAGGAGAAAAGAGGAAGAGAAGAGAAAAATCCATTCCTGGAAGTTGCACCAGTCACTCTTATCCTATTTGCCAAAATTTAGCTACGTCATCCCACTGACCTACAAGGGGTCTGAAAAATGGAATCTTTACTCTGAGATGCCTTGGGCCCCTAAAAAAATCAGAAATTCTGTTTCTCTAGAAGAAAGGGAAAAATAGTATTAAGGGATAACCAGTGCTCTCTGCCACTGAGAATGAGGGAGAACTGCCAGTTTTCTCCCCTAAGGAAAAGGTAGTGTAATGTGCCTAGAGCAGTTTGGAGAACCAGAGTTTCCAAATGCCCAGGATTCTCGTGGAAACCCTCATCTCAGTTGCCTAGATTCCACTCCTTCCCAAACAATGTTCTAACTAGCCACAACCCTGACAAAGATGTAAATCTAACTGATACTATAATCTAGCAACTATAAACGCTATCTCTGTGTCTCATTTTCAGCATTCTCAACCCTGTAGAGTTAATAAACAATAAGAGATTCTTTCCTCATGATCACATAAAAGCTTCAGATTTCATTCCATGCTTTGTGGTGAGAATTGTGTAATATAAGCTTTTCAGAACAGTTGTCAGAAGACCCTTGTCCCCAGATCCAACATTTATCATCCCCTTTGCATGAGTCTATGGCTACAGCTATCTTACCCATTCCCCCAGAGTTTCATTTTCAAAGAGCATGTGGTCCCAAAAGAACAGTGTTGATAACTTGAGTAGTTATTTTGTCACTTTATAGCATACATTATACTTACAAACCTAAAATAAAGGGGTGGGGGTGAAAATCTCACTTCCTTTTGCCCCATCTCGGGCCAGTAACCAATTCTAAGTGGCCCATATGTCTCTTACTTGCAACCCACTCACTATTACCAACTCTGGCATAAGTTAAAGTGCTATGATGGAATGTTGGGAGGAAGTATCTTTTAAGGCTCATACCATTAACCACTATAACTTTATCCTCCTTATAATGTTATTTTTGACCTCCAAGTCACTCCCTCATTCACTGAAGATGAGGACAACTGTAGGCTTCCTAAAGCAAATGCAAAATTTTATGCATATGTTGTGTACTTTCCTAGAGAGAGAGCCAATACTTCCTATTTTATTTTCAAAGGACCCCATGACCTCCCCAAGGATAATTAAGAATAACTTCCCTAGCTATTAAAATTGCCCAAAGTGTTTTTCATCTGTGAAATTATACATTCCAATGTCCTACTCTCAGTGCATAGCCTCCCACTTTCCAGCTTTCCTTAGCTACTCCTCTGATGTCTGGATGTCCACTACCTCTTCAAAGTTTCACCTTCATCTCTTTCCAATTTAAATTCCATGCTCCATCCTATCCACGACTCTTCCTTTATTCATTCATCAACTAAACCAGTGTTTACTGAGCATTTACTATTTGTTACAGACACAAAAACAAGACAGAGATTCCTGCCCTACTGCAGAATACGTTCTCATAAGGAATAGAAAAAGAAAACAAGAAAAGAATGAAATAAATTCAAATTTGTGATTAGTTTCATGAAAGTAAACAAGAACTAAGCAAGAGAATATTATGGAAGCCTACTTTAGGTAGTGTGATAGGCAGAATAATGACCCCCAAAATGTCTACATCTTAACCCCTGGAACCTGTGAATATGTTAGGTTGCAGGCCTAAGGTTGCAGAGGAAGTTAAGGTTTCTAATCAGCCGATCCTCAAATAGGGAAATTATTCTGGAGTAACTGGGTTGGCCCAATGTAATCACAAGGGTCTTTAAAGGTGGAAGAGGGAAATGGAAGGAAGAACCAAAAATATGGCAGCATGAGAAGGACATGACCCACTGTTGCACATTTTGAAGGTGGAAAAAAAGCAGCTACAAGCTAAGGAATGTAGGTGACTTCTAGAAGCCAGTAAAGCAAAGGAAACACATCCCTCCCTAGAGCTTCCAGAAGGAACTCAGTCCTGCCAGCACCTTGATATTAGACTTCTTACCTCCAGAAGTGTGAGATAATAAATGTGCATTATTTAAACTTCTATATTTTACAGTGATTTGTTATGGAAACAATAGAAAACTAATACAGAGTAAATAGAAAGACCTGTCTAAAAATATGGCATTTAAAATAAACTCAAAAACATTAATAAATGCCATGAGATGAGTGGCGGAAAAGTGTTCCAGGCAGGGGCAAGGGCATGCGCAAGAGCCCTGAAATGGGAGCGAGCTTGGTGTATCACAGAGGTGACCGGAGACTGAGGGGGAAAGCCACATATAGGAAGTTATAGCAAGTGAGAGCAAGATTCTGCAGACAGATCACATGACTCATACTAAGAAGTCTGGATTTTATTCTAGATGTATCCTAAAGTACAAGATAAAGTCGTCAGCTAGAAGTGAGGATAGATAAATGAGAGTTTTGAGAAAACGGGTGGTGTGAAAGAGCCCTCTTAAGGAGTGGGAAGGCTAATTTACCAATGAAACACAGTAGGATCAGCAGCAGAGTGGAATATTCACTTAAGGTTCATGATCACAAGTTTTGAATAAAAAGAGTCAGCTTATGGGTATGTTTTCTCCAGTGACATTTAGCTAACATTTATTGAGCTTCTTAATGTATGCCAAGGACTGTCGTAAGTACTCTAAAAAAATTAACTCTCTTAATCGTCATCACAACTCTACCAAGTGGGTGTCCTGTCATTATCATCTCTAAATTACAGATGAGTGATTATAAAGATAAATATGGCATCTAGGCAGGTCAAAGAAGGATGAAAAGCTAGTGCATTGATGGAGAGTAAGAAATTGGTGGAGGAGGAAGAGGGAGGATGACTGGATTGAAGATTTAAGTAAGGTTGAACATGGGAAGCAATGGGCACACTTCCACAAGTAAGCCAGAAGGGTGGGAAGTTAAGGTTGGAAAGTAACATGTTTAAAATTGAGATTTTATATGTGATGGCAGTCCTGGGGTCCAAGGTATGGTCATGAGATCTTGTGGTTGAGAAGGAGGCAACAAAATGGTCATTAAATTAGCTAGGTGCAGTGGTTCATGCCTGTAATCCCAGCACTCTGGGTGGCCAAGGCAGGCAGATCGCTTGTGTTCAGGAGTTCGACACCAGCCTGGGAAACATGATGAAAACCCCATCTCTACTAAAAATACAAAAATTAACAGAGCATGGTGGTGTGTGCCTATAGTCACAGCTATTCAGGAGGCTGAGGTGGGAGGATGGCTTGAGCCCGGGAGGCAGAGGTTGTAGTGAGCTGAGATTGCGCCACTACACTCCAGGCTGGGCAACAGAGCCAGACTTTGTCTTTAAAAAAAAAAAAAAAAAAAAAAAAAGATGAGTAGTTTTCACTACTCAAGGTCTCAAGCACTGGATGGTTCATTCATGTTGATGATGAAGTCACCAAGAATTATATGAAAAATTAGACTATGAGTCAGATGGTAAAATTAATGAATAAAAGGGGTGAAGAAATCTCCATGATAAACCAGTATAGGGCAAGGGTATACAGAGCTGAGTGGCTAACCCTCAAACCTAACAATTTTGAAACACGGAAAGGAATTCATGGCCTGGAAGCAGGACAGATACTACCCCATATCCTGCCCTGAGGTATGTGAAATGTGGAACAAAACAGTGTTCACCTAAGAGATGCCCTTGAGGGCAGGCAGGTTTTTATTATGCAGGGGTTCCAAGCTTGGATACACATTAGAACCACGTGATAAATATTTAATAATCCAATGCTCAGGCCATATCCCCAGGCCAATTAAATCAGAATCTCTCAGAATTAATCCTATGTATTGGAACCTTTTTTTTTTTGTTTTGTTTTTTTGTTTTTGTTTTTGTTTTTGAGACAGAGTCTTGCTCTGTCGCCCAGGCTGGAGTGCAGTGGCGTGATCTCAGCTGACTGCAACCTCCACCTCCCTGGTTCAAGTAATTCCCCTGACTCAGCCTCCCGAGTAGTTGGGATTACAAGCACATGCCAACATGCCCCGGCTAATTTTTTTGTAATTTTAGTAGAGACGGGGTTTCACCATGTTGGCCAGAGTGGTCTCGAACTCCTGACTTCCAGCCATCCACCTGCCTCGGCTTCCCAAAGTGCTGGGATTACAGGCGTGAGCCACCCCTCCCGGCCCATATTAGAACTTTTTAGGATCTCTAGATGAGTGCAATATGAAGCCAAAGTTGATTCTAATAAGTTAAGACGAGAAAGTGAAAGAATAAATATTTTAAGTATAGGTTGAGGACACATGGCAGGGGTGAGCAAACTTTCTGTTAAAGGTCCAGATAATAAATATTTTAGGCTTTGTGGGCCACAGGTCTCTGTCACAATTATGCAACTCTGCCACTGAAGTGTAAAACATTCAAGGTTCATAGATGATACATAAATGAGTGTGGTTGTGTTCCAATAAAACTTTGTGTATAGACACAAATTTGAATTTCATATAATTTCATGCAGTGAAAAATTTTGTTTTAACCACTTTAAGATGTAGGAATTGTTCTTGCGAGCTATACAAAAATAGGCAATAAACTAGATTTGGCCCATGGGTCATCATTTGCCAATATCTGATATAGGGGAATTTGTGGTCAGAGAGCTGAAGTTCTAGAAGGCAGAGCAGTAGGGGTTGACAGGGTTTTATGTCCTTCATGCTTCCAATACACCTCCTGGACCAATCCGTGACCCTACATAAACCTAAACATCTTACACCTAGCAGATGAGCACTCTTGGCAAAAATCACACAACTGTGAAGCCTCATAATCTGTCTCCCAGCCTCCACTCCTACCTCTCCAATCAATTCATGGTAGCCAGAGAAATGTTTCTAAAACACAAATCAGATCATGCCATTCCTCTGTTTAAAATCCTTCCAAGCCTTCCGAAGGTCCCTCAGGTTTATCCAAATTTCTCAACATGTTTACTACCAGCTGGCTTCTGCAACACTCTGGACCACCTGCTTCTTGCATTCTAGTCATTGTACATTTGTTTTTCAGCTCCTTAAAATCCCCTTTGCTCACTGTTCTATGTCTCAGGACAGCCCTTCTCCACCTTTACTCTGCTTCTTCCATCAGGTTCCAGTTTTGATATCACTTCCAGCAGGTCTGGATTCAGTACTCCTCACATGTGCTTCCTTAACATCCAACCTATATTCTTTTTCAAGAGCGTATCATGCTGCTTGGAACTGGTGGTGTCACCTTAAACAAGTGTCACTTGATGAATTAATCACCTTTATTCTTTGTTTCCCATTGACCCTGAAAACCTTATCAGCTGGGGAATTTTTCCCCTGCCACTGGATAAAAACTCTGTCAGGCCCTCTGATGTAATTTGGTCTCTGATGTAATTTGTCTGTGGTAAAACACAGACTCGATTGAGAAAATAGAATTTCCACTCCAATATATTAATCCACACTTCCATCTTCATTCGTGGTTAAGACTCCTTTCTATTTCTTTACCAGTTAGAAACCTATGATAGGTAGGCTTCCTGCCTTGAGAAAAGGTACATAGTTGGCTTCATTTCTCTTTGACCTCTCCAGAATTGGAACATCAGGGAGCGAGAAGAAGAAAGGGACTCAGAAAGCTCTTACTTGAATGATAGGGTCTTAAATTGGCATCTTACCCTTGGCCTAACTAATTTTTAAACTTGATTCTTTCTTTGTGAGTGATTTCAGGGTTCTTTGGAGGCTCCTCCTGACTTGCAGCTCCAATACTGGGTCACTGCCATTGGTTCCTCTACTATTGCTTCTTCTTCCACCTCAGGTTTTCCCACCACCCAGAGACTCTCTTCATTATCAGTATCTCCTTCCCTTAAAGTCCACTTGGACAGGAGTCAAAACAGCTCCAGGCAGATTTTTTCTCCTGCATGGCCAAATGGTCCTTATCCTTTTTGCCTTGATATATACTGGGAATGCAGGCCAATCTCAACCCATCCATTCCAGTTCTGCTATGTAAGAGTCTTGTCCTCTAGATTTCTTGAAGAAGAGTCAAACTCAAGTCCAATTGCAGGGGGCACATCTTAAGTCCTTCAGTTGGTCTTACTGAATCCCCTCTCTCCAGATTTAAGGTGACAAAGTACAATTATTAAGATAATAATAGCTGCTTTAACACAGCCACAAATCTCAGTGGCTTACACAATAGAATTTATAATTGGGATGGGAATGTGGGGTAGGAATGTCTTCTCTATGAAGTCATTCAAGGTACCAGGATAATGGATGCTCTTCCATCTTTAACACACTGCTTCCAAGGTTGCCCTGGGCATCAATATCTAGTTAGTAAATGGGGGAAGAGCTTGAAGCTTGTGCAAGGAAGTTTTTAATGGACCAGGCCTGAGAGTGAGCATTCATACTTCCACAGACATTCTGCTGGCTGGAACTCAGTCACATGGCCACAACTAGTTGCAAAGAAAACTGGGAAGACTAGCTTGAGCAAGAAGAAATGAGTTTGGTGCATGGTCTTTGCCACAAAGGAGAAGCACATCTTGGCTTCCTTCCAAGATAGTGGGTGATGATCTGGGAAGACCACAGGACTCAGAATCAGGATACCTGGTTTTGATCCCACTCTACTGCTAACTACCTGTCAGGCCTTAGACCAGCCAGTTTACCTCTCCATGAACCGCATTTTCCTCATCTGTAAAATGAGAGATTGGACTATAAGCTCCCTAGGCCCCAGCCCTCTCATTCTCTGGTTCTATGACCCTAAGGAAACACAGCTGGAAATGATGCAGAGCCATAACTCAAAGGGCAGTAGTGCCATGAGTAGAGTGAGGGAAGATGTCTTTGTCACACACAGGCAGCAATTACCCTCAATAGTATTTTCTTTAGAAAACTGAAAGACAAGGATCTTCTGGGAAGGCAGCACATACAAAAGCTAAAATGATACTGAAAAGTCTAAAATATGCCTAGAATCACATCCTTTCTCACCATATCCATCGCTACCCTTAGTTTCCTAATTCATCTCCCTCTATACATGCTCTTTAAAAGTTTCAGACTGTTGAACTGCATTACTCCAAATGATACCACTTCGATTTAATTTTAAAAGTAATTATAGAGCACACCATTCTTATTCCTCACATCACTTAAGATTGGGATACCAACCAATCCCTACTCATCTTGATCTCTGCATACCCAACTCCTTCAACTCCCCACCCAAACGATTCCATCTGCTCCCTGAAATAATTCCTAGCCAAAGGTCACTTCCCCTGCCTTCAAATCCTACTTTTACTATTTCTCATCCACTTAGTGCTCCCACAGGACAACCTAGTTAATTGTGTACATCTTATCTTCTCTACTAAATTGTAAGTTCCCTGAGGGAAGATACCATAGATTACACTATTTGCATTATGCACCATGCTAGGTGCTTAATTATTTATTGAATGAATGAATAACTAATGACTGTGGAGAATTGTTAAAAGGCAGCCCTGTTGGAAACAACAGTGAGCCCTGTTTCATCTTGGCAAGTGCATTGTTTTCTGATTGTTTTTCTCAGAGTCCACTGAGGCTGCATTGAACAATCTGTAGGAAGAACTGTAGGTGTGAATCTTCAGCCAAGATAATGATTACACCAGGGTCTGATTCAATTCAGTCTTGCCCAGGGGCAGTATTAAGAAGTGAGTTAAGTGAGAGATCATATTCTGTCAAATCCTGAGAAAATGACTGGGTGCCTGCCAAATAAGAAATTACAGCTGGACAGTAATTTTTCTCTTTCTGTCTTTTAAATGTGAAGCTGTGTGCTCTGAAACAAAACAGAGGAGGGAGATGAGAAGATTTTTGGAAAATTCAATCAATGTGGACAATTGTTCTGTTAAATTCAGACAAAATAAGTCTTTCCCCCCCTCAGTAGCAGGAAATTATAAGCTAGTTATATGAACCCATGTTTCACCCTCCATTTCCCTTTGGCCTGTCTGAATCAAAGGCCATAAGCTGGGCTGCAGCTAGTTAGCTTAGACATGCAGAGCCTGCAGTTTTCCTCATATCAGCCATAAGCCTGGTGCCCTGGGGACCCATTAGCTACACTTTCTCCATGTATCCAAAATGTACCCTGACCACAGATGTACAGTGTGCCACAGGCACAAACAGATCCAGGTAAGGTGAAGGACCAGCACAAACACTATTAAAGAAGCAGCGCAATGGCAGATCCTAATAATAGCTCTGTCTCACAGCACCAGGCACAGTATCTTGCCCACAGGAGGACTGTATCCATCTGATCATGTGTTTACCATGATGACACTCAGAAAACAACAGCTAACATGGAGCTTCTCCTCTGGACCACACACAGGGCTAAGCACTTCACACACTTTGTCTCCAATCTTTACACCAATCCTGGGAAGCAAAAACCCATTTTATTAATTGGGAAATTGAGGTTCAGAGTGGTCCTTCACGTGGTCCAAAGTCACAAAGCCACTGTGTGGTGGGCCAAGATGCCAACTAATGTCCAACTCAAGAGCCATGTATTTTCCACTTGAGCACAATGCCCAATTCTTTTGCCAAGTCCACCAATCCCACTCTTGGGTCATGGGGATGTGAAAACGGGGAGAACAAGCACTCTGCAGACAGCAATGCCCTTTCATATACACTACCTCTTTTGTTCCTCATGGCAGCCTGGTGAGGTATACAAAGCACATAAAATCTCCATTTCATAAATCAGAAAAGTTATGACTGTTTGAGAAGTGAGAACTCAATCTCATTTCTTTTTCTAGATCCTGAGCCTGCCCACTGTTATGTGAAAACTGAGGTATAAGAGTAAAATTATGTTCTTTTTCCCAATGAGCGAGTCATATTTCTCTATTTGTAAACCTCTTGTGGTTTTCCATGACTGTAGGATTAAATCTAACCACATTGTTACATCATATAAGGCTTGTCTAATCTGTTGCCTGCCAGCTCACTGGGCTCCCCTTAGCTCCCTTCCTGCCTCTCCACCCTTGTTCTGCCATCTTGAGCAAACTATTAATATTATGCATTCTTTGAAGATGTCATGACGTCACACATCCTAGCCTTTGTTCATGCTAGTCCTGCTGCCTGAAAAACACTTCATACTTCCAGGCTCGACTCTTCCCCAACGACCCCAGGCAGAGATGGCTATTCTCCATCAGCCTTGCAAAGACACCTGTTCCATCAACCCGAATGAGATGATCCAAATGTAGTGCACTTGTAGGGTGTTCACCCTGATTCATGAGACTCTACTAGTAGTGACTGTCTTCCTCACCTCATTGGCAATGAAAGCTGAAGTCCTCATAAGGGACTACAAAGCTCCATACACTTTGGCTACCCATTATATTACTGAGCTTATTGCCCCCTACTCTTCTCCCCTGTCACTATGCACACTGGCCTTGTCAACTCTTCAACATTCCAGGCATGCTGTCACTTCAGAGCCTTTGCTCTTACTCTTCCCATTATCTGCAGTATCTTCTTCCCAAGAAATCCACAATGCGGACTCTCTCACTGATGCCTTTTGAGCGAGGCCTTTTCTGAACCCCCTATTACATTTCTTTCCCTCCTCCTACCCCAGTGCCCTTTTTTCCCCTTACATACTTTATTTTTCTTCAAAGCTCTTCTCAACATCTGACAGACTATATATTTTATGTATTTTTAAACTTTTCTGTCTTTTGAATGAGTGAATAATGAATCTTTGTAGCCCCAATTCCCCCTACTCCCAACCAGTCCCCCGTTCAATGCCTGGCTATGGAATTATCTGATCCCCTCCACTGCCTAGAAGATTCTAAAGGATTGACCGAGCTCATTTGGTTTCCGTGGGCCAGGAACAAACCAAATAACCAAGGACAAATCACAATCCAGGAACAGAGCTGTGGGTTGGGGCAGGCAAATTGTGTCTAGGCAGTCTTTCAAACCAAGTGGGTCCTAGAACACTCACTATGGGGAGCAAAGGTGCAACCAACAGAGCAGAGAGCCAGGGACAAAAGAAAGCAAGCCAGGGGCAAACTAAAGCAAGCCAGAAACAATGAGTCAAAATAGGTAAGGGAGAGGGCAGTGTGAGAAAAATCATAGAAATGGTAGGCTTTGATATGTGTCTAGTGATTAATTCCATACGCAGACCAGAGTCAATAAAGCTATACATGTTTGCTGAATAAATGAATAATCAATGGAAAAGCTGAGGGGACAATCCTAAGCTTCTGCCTTTCTGGCTTCTCTATTCTACACATTTCCTGTGTGGAAGGTGTGATCTGCATCCCTGAGGTATAGGTGCCACGCCAGCACCAACCTCTAATTAGCATGAGCCAATGCAGAGCACTCCAAATGCTCACTGCAGGCTGTTTATCTTTTTTTCCTAAGAAATAAGGCCAGCATTCCCAGCAGACCCCTTTGGCACAGCTATTCCATTTGATAAATAAAGTACGGGCTTTGAGTTCATGGTCTGCTGTCCTGGTCCCAGCATGAGAAGCTCTCCTTTGTGGTTCCACTAAGCAAGTACAAAGCAGAGTGTAAGATAAATTGCTCTTCCACCTACAGAAAGCAAGCAAGCACACTAAGCAGCACCAGGGACATCAGCCAAGCACAAGAAACAAGGCATTGGAAAAACATTGCAAATTGGCACCATCCACTTTAGAGAGATATAACCTCAGGTGTATTTTGACTTGGAGTCATGAAAAGATTGGGCAAGCACACATAGGTGCTGCCAGATGCTCTCTACCTCTACATGTTATACTGGAAAGATGGGAGATGAAAGAAGGAACCAGGACCAAGAAGTGACCATTTGTTCCTTTCTAGACTTTTCTCACCATCCCCTTCATTCTCCTGACAGTGATAATTTTCTGAGAGAATCCAGGACTAGGTTGAAGGGCCATTTTTTCTTTAAAAAGGTTATTGGTATTACATGAGTACTCTATGAACTCAAAGCCCAAAACAATAGAGATATGGAAATCTATATCAACATTGACAAGATACAGGTATAGCTATAGACATAGATCCAGATACAGTTATAAATATATAGAGTGTAAAATGGAACATTGTCTCTTTTGCTTCCACACCTCCAAACACATGCCACTTTCCAAAGGCATGACAACTTAACGGTTTCCTTTAAGTTACTTACTTATATATTTCAATCATATATGAGCATACACACACTTTTTTGCATTAATGGGGTCATTATACATATTTTTCATGCTTTTTGTCACTTAACAAAATGTCTCAGAGCAGACAAACAGAGCAAGATGGCTGAATAGAAACCTCTACCAATCATCCTCCCCACAGGAACACCAAATTGAACAACTGTCCATACAAAAAAGCACCTTCATAAGAACCAAAAATCAGGTGATCACAGTACCTGTTTTTACCTTTATGTAACTCAAAGAGGCACTGAAGAGGGTAGAAAAGACAATCTTGAATCACCAATGCCAACCCTCCCCTAAACCCCAGCAGCAGCCACAGAGAAAGTGGCAGAGAGAAAGAATCTGTGCACTTTAGGGAGAAAGAGTACAGTGATTGTGAGACTTTGCATTGGAACTCAGTGCTGCCCTATAAGAGCAGAAAGCAACACTGGACAGAACTCAGCTGTTACCCACAGAAGGGAGCATTTAGACTAGCCCCTGCCAGAGATGAATGACCCATCCCTGCTGTTGGAACCTGAATTCCAGCAAGCCTGGCCACCATAGACTAAAGTGCTCTGGTATTCCAAATAAACTTGATAGCTGGGTGTGGTGGTACATGTCTATAATCCCAGCTACTTGAGATGCTGAGGCAGCAGAATCACTTAAACCCAGGAGGCAGAGATTGCAGTGAGCCAATATCATACCACGGCACTCCAGCCTGGGCAATGGAGTGAGACCCTGTCTCAAATAAATAAACAAACAAACAAACTTGAAAGGCAGTCTAGGCCACAAGGACTGCAATTCCTAGGCAAGTCCTGGTGCTGTGCTCAGCTTGGAGTCAGTGGACTTTTGGGGACCCACAGTATCCAATGAGATACCAGCCATGGTGGCTATTGGAGGGCTTGTATCACCCTTCCTCCAACCCCAGGCAATGCAGCTCACAGCTCAAGGAGAGACTCCTTTCTTTCCCTTGAGAAAAGGAAAGGGAAGGGTAAAGTGGTCTTTATCTTGCAACTTGAATACCAGCTCAGCCACAGTAGGATAGAGCACCAGGAAGAGTCCCGAGGCCCCCATTCCAGGCCCTACTTCCCAGATGACATTTCTAGGCACACCCTGGGCCAGAAAGGAATCTGCTGCCTTGAAGTGAAAGGCCCAGTTCTGGCAAAATTCATTACCTGCTGACTGAAGAGCCCTTGGTCCCTCAATAATCATCCGTGGTACCCGAAGAGTACTCACCATAGGCTCCCAGCAAGACTTAGAGAGGTGATGGGTTCAGAGGAGGCCCAGAACATTCCCAGTTGTGGTAGCTACAGTGAGGGGACTCCTTATGTTTCAGAAAATGAGAGGGAAGAGTAAAGGGGATTTTGTATTGCAACTTAGATACCAGCTTGACCACAGTGGAGTAGACCACCAAGCAGGTTCTTCGGGTTGCCAGTTCCAGAACTTGGATCTTAAATGGCATTTCTGGAACTGCCCTGAGCCAGAGGGGAGCCAACTGCCCTGAAGAGAGAGTGAATCCAGAAAGCTCCCGGGTCTGGCAGCTTTCATAACAAGCTGACTGAAGAGCCATTGGGCCTTGAGTGAACATTAGTGGTAGCCAGGTAGTACTCGCCACAGGTTTGGGGTAAAGGTGGCCAGGGGAAGACACTCTTCTGCTAATTGGAAGAAGAGGAATGAGTGAGAGGGACTTTATCTTGTGACCTGGGTGCCAGCTCAGCCACAGTAGAACAGAGCACCAGGTAAATTCCTAAGGTTTGTGACTCCACGCCCTGACTCCCAGATGACATCTCTGGACCCACTCAGGACTGAAGGAAACTCCCTGCCCTGAAGGAAAGAACACAAACCTGATGGTTTCACCACCTGCTGATTGTAGAGTCCTAGGGTCTTGAACAAACATAGATGGTAGCCAGACTGTACTTACCCCGGGCCTTGGGCAATACCTAATGCTGTGTTTGACTCAGGTCTGACCCAGCACAGTCTCAGTAGTAGTGAACACAGAGGTGCTTATGTCAGCTCCAGGCAGCATAGCACAGAGAGACTGTGTTTATTTGGGAAAAAATAAGGGAAAAGAAATAGAGTGTCTGCCAGGTAATACAGAGGATTCTTCCAGATCTTATCCAGGACTAACAAAGCAGTACCTCTGCAAGTCTGCAAGTGCCACAGTGTTATTGGGATCAGGGTACGCTTTAATGCAGATATGGCTGTAGTGACCAAAAACTTAGATCACAACACCTAAGTCCCTTAGAATACCTGGGAAGCTTTCCCAAAAAAGATGAGTACAAACAAGCCCAGATTGCAAATACTACAATAATTACCTAATTCTTTGATGCCCAGACACCAATGAACATCCATAAGAATCAAGACATCCAGAAAAACATGATATGACCTCATGAAATGAACTAAATAAGGCACTAGGAACCAATCTCAAACAAAGACATGTGACTTTTCAGACAGAGAATTCGAAATAGCTGTTTTGAGGAAACCCAATAAAATTTAAGATAACACAGAGAAGGAATTCAGAAACCTATCTCATAGATAAATTTAACAAAGAGGTTGAAACAATTTAAAAGAATCAAGTAGAAATTCTGGAGTTGAAAAATGCAACTGCTATACTCAATAATGCATCGAGTCTCTTAATGGCAGAACTGATCAAGCAGAAGAAAGAATTAGTAAGCTTAAAGACAGCCTATTTGAAAATACATAGTCAGAGAAAACAAAAGAAAAAAGAATTAAAAAGAATAAAATATGCCTACAAGATCCAGAAGATAGCCTCAAAAGGGCAAATCTAAGAGTTATTGGTCTTGAAGAGAAGAGAAAGAGAGAGGAGTAAAAAGTTGATTCAAGGGGAAAATATCAGAGAACGTCGCAAATTTAGAGTAAGATATCAATATCCAAGTAGAAGAAGGCTATAGAACACCAAGAAGATTTAACCCAAAAAACAATACCTCAAGGCATTTAATAATCAAATTCCTAACGATCAAGATAAAGAAAGTATCCTAAAAGCAGTAAAAGAAAAGAAACAAATAACACACGATGTAGCTCCCATACGTCTGGCAGCACACGTTTCACTGGAAACCTTTTGGCTAGGAGAGAGTGGCATGACATATTTAAAGTGTTGAAGAAAAAAAAAACTTTTACACTAGAATAGTATATCTGGTGAAAACATCCTTCAAGCCTGAAGGAGAGATAGACTTTTCCAGACAAACAAAAGTTGAGGGATTTCATCAACACCAGACCTGTTCTACAAGAAATGCTAAAGGAAGTTCTTTAATCTAAAAGAAAAAGGATATTACTGAGCAATAAGAAATCATCTGAAGGTACAAAACTAACTGGTAATAGTAAACATACAGAAAAATGGAGTATTATAACACTGTAATTGTGGTGTATAAACTACTTTTACATAGAAAGACTAGATGATGAAACAATCAACAATAATAACTATAGCAACTTTTGAAGACATGGACATAAAATAAGATATAAAGACAACAAAAAAATTAAAAAGCAATGGGAAATAGTTACAATGTAGAGTTTTTATTAGTTTCCTTTTTGCTTGTTATTTATGTAATCAGTGTTAAGTTGTCATCAGTTTAAAATAATAGATAATAAGATAATATTTGCAAGCCTCATGGTAACCTCAAATCAAAAACATACAACTGATACACAAAAAAATAAAAAGCAAGAAATTAAATCATACCACCAGAGAAAATCACCTTCACTAAAAGTATGACAGGAAGGAAAGAAAGAAGAGAAGATCACAAAACAACCAGAAAACAAACAACAAAATGGCAGAAGTAAGTCCTTAATTATCAAAAATATAATTGAATGCAAATGGACTAAACTCTCCAATCAAAAGGCACAGAGTGGCTGAATGGATTCAAAACAAACAAAAAAAGGCCCAGTGATCTGTTGCCTATAAGGAACACATTTCACCTATAAAGACACACATAAACTGAAAATAAAGAAATGGAAAAAGATATTCCAAGGCAATGAAAACCAAAAAAGAGCAGGAATAGCTATTCCTATATCAGACAAAATAGACTTTAAGGCAAAACTGTAAGAAGAGACAAAGAAGGTCATTATATAATGATAAAACATCAATTCAGAAAGAGAATATAACAATCGTAAATATATATGCACCCAACACTGGAGCATTCAACTATACAAAGCAAGGATTATCAGAGCTAAAGAGAGAGACCTCAAAACAATAATAGTTGGAGACTTCATCACCCCACTTTCAGCACTGGACAGATCTTCCACACAGAAAATCAATGAAGAAGTGTAAGACTTAATGTACACCATAGAACAAATAGACCTAATAGATATTTACAGAACATTTCATGCAATGGCTACAGGATACATTCTTCTCCCCAGCACACGGATCATTCTTAAGTTTAGGTCATATGTTAGATCACAAAATACATCTTGAAACATTCAAAAAATTAAAACAATATCAAGCATCTCCTTTGACAACAATGGAATAAAACTAGAAATTAATAACAAGTGGAATTTTAGAAACTACAAAAACACATAAAAATTAAACAATATGCTTCTGAATGACCAGTAGGTGAATGAAGAAATTAAGAAGGAAATTGAAAAATGTCTTGAAACGAGTGAGAATGGACACAATATACCAAAACCTACGGGATACAACAAAAGCAGTACTAAGAGGAAATTTTCTAGCTATAAATGTCTACATCAAAAAAGAAGAAAAACTTCAAATAAATAACCTAACAATGTATCCTAAAGAACTAGAAAAGCAAGAGCAAACCAAACCTAAAGTTAGTTGGAAAAAAATGAATTATAAAGATCAGAGCACAAATAAATGAAATTGAAATGAAGAAAACAATACAAAAGATCAATGAAATGAAAAGCTGTTTTTCTGAAAAGATAAACAAAATTGACAAGCCTTTAGCCAGACTAAGAAAGAAAGGGAAGACCCAAATAAATAAAATCAGAGATGAAAAAGGAAACATTAAAACTGATACCACAGAATTTCAAAGGATCGTAAAGGAGACATTACAACTGATACCACAGAATTTCAAAGGTTCATAAAGGAGACATTACAACTGACACCTACAGAATTTCAAAGGATCATTAGTAGCTACTATCAGCAACTACATGCCAATAAACTGGAAAATCTAGAGAAAATAAATACATTTCTAGACATATACAACCTACCTAGATTGAACCAGGAAGAAATCCAAAACCTGAACAGACCAACAAGTAACAAGATGAAAGCCATAATAAAAGTACCCCAGTAAAGAAAAGCCCAGAACCCGATGGCTTCACTATTGAATTCTACCAAACATTTAAAGAGAAACTAATACTAATCTTATTCAAACTATCCCAAAAAATAGAAGAGGAGGGAATACTTCCAAACTCATTTTATAAGGCCAGTATTACCCTGATACCAAAAGCAGACAAAGACATATCAAAAAAAGAAAACTATGAGCCAATATCTCTGATGAATTTTAATGCAAAAATCTTCAACAAAATACCAGCAAGGCAAATTCAACAAAATATTTTAAAAGATCATTCATCACAACCAAGTGGGATTTATCCCAGGGATGCAAGGATAATTCAACATACACAAATCAACCAATGGGATACATCATATCAACAAAATGAAGGACAAGAACCATATGATCACTTCAACTAATGCTTAAAAAGCATTTGATAAAATTGAATATCCCTTCACGATATAAACCCTAAAGAAAAGGGTATAGAAGAAACATACCTCAACATAATAAAAACCATATGTGACAGACCCACAGCTAGCATCACATTGAATGGGGAAGACCTGAAAGCCTTTCTGCTAAGATCTGGAACCTAACAAAAATGTCTACTTTCACCACTGTTATTCAACATAGTACTGGAAGTCCCAGTTAGAGCAATCAGAAAAGAGAAAGAAATAATGGGCATCCAAATTGGAAAGGAAGAAGTCAAATTATCCTTATTTGCAGATGATATGATCTTATATTTGGAAAAACCTAGAGAGTTCACCAAAAACCTATTAGAACTAATAAATAAATTCAGTAAAGTTGCAGGATACAAAATCAACATACAAAAATAAGAAGCCTTTTAGTATGCCAAGAGCAAACAATCTGAAAAAGAAATAAAAAAACTATCCCATCTGCAATCACCACAAATAAAATTAAATACCTAGGAATTAACATAATCAAAGAAGTAAAAGATCACTGGAATGGAAAGTATAAAACACTGATGAAAGAAATTGAAAAGGACACCAAAAAAATGAAAAGATATTCCATGTTCATCAAGTGGAAGAATCAATATTGTCAAAATGTCCATATTACTCAAAGCAATCCACAAATTCAATGTAATCCCTATGAAAATACCAATAACATGCTTCACAGAAATAGGAAAAACAATCCTAAAATGTATATGGAAGCTCAAAAGACCCAGAATAGCCAAAGCTGTCCATATTAGTCTGTTCTAATGCTGCTATGAAGAAATATCCAAGACTGGGTAATTTATAATGAAAAGAGGTTTAATTAACTCACAGTTGTGCATGGCTAGGAAGGCCTCAGGAAACTTACAATCATGGCAGAAGGGGAAAGAAACACATCCTCCTTCACAAGGTAGCAGGGGAGAGAAGTACCAAGCAAAGGAGGAAAAATCCCTTATAAAACCATCAGATCTCCTGAGAACTCACTCTATCACAAGAACAGCATGGGGTAACTCCTCCCATTATTCAATTACCTCCCACTGGGCCCCTCCAACACATAGGGATTATGAGAACTAAAATTCACAATGAGATTTGGGTGGGGACACAGCCAACTCACATCATTCTGACCCTGTCCCCTCTCAAATCTCATATCCTCATATTTCAAAACACTATCTTGTCTTTCCAACAGTCCCCCAAAGTATTAGCTCATTTTAGCATTAACCCAAAAATCCAAGTCTAAAGTTTCATCTAAGACAAGGCAAGTCCCTTCCACCTATGAGCCTACAAAATCAAAAGCAATTTAGTTACTTCCCAAATACAATGGGGATACAGGCACTGGGCAAATACACCCATTCCAAATGGGAGATATTGGCCAAAACAAGGGAGATGCAGGCCCCACACAAGTCTGAAATCCAACAGGGTAGTCACTAAACCTTAAAGTTCCAAAATGATTTCCTTTGACTCCATGTCTCACATCCAGGTCATGCTGATGCAAAAGGTGGGCTCCCACAACCTTGGGCAGCTGCACTTCTGTGACTCTGCAGAGTACAACCCTCCTCTTGATTGCTTTCACAGGCTTGTGGTGAGTGTCTGTGGCCTTTCCAGGCACATAGTACAAGTTGTTGGTGGATCTATCATTCTGGGGTCTAAAGGACAGTGGCCTTCCTCTCACAGCTCCACTAGGCAGTGCCCTAGTGGGGACTCCATGTTGGGGCTCCAACTCCATATCTCCCTTCCGCACTGCCCTAGCAGAGGTTCTCCAACAGGACTATGCCCCTGAAGGAAACTTCTGCCTGGACATCCAGGTGTTTCCATATATGCTCTGAAATCTAGGCAGAAGTTCCTAAACCTCAGTTTTTGACTTCTGTGCACCCATAGGCTCAACACCATGTTGAGCTGCCAAGGCTTGGGGCTTGCACCCTCTGAAGTAATGCCTCAAGCTGTACCTTGACCCCTTTTAGCCATGACTGGAGCTGAAGCAGCTGAGATGCAGTGCACTATGTCCCAAGGCCACACAGAGCATGGGGCCCTATGCCTGACCCATGAAACCATTTTTCTCTCCTAGGCCTCTGGACCTGTAATGGGAAGGGCTAGAATGAAGGTCTCTGACATGCCCTGGAGACATTTCCCTATTGTCTTGGCAACTAACATTTGGCTCCTTGTTATTTATACAAATTTCTGCAGTGGGCTTGAATTTCTCCTTAGAAAGTGGGCTTTTCTTTTCTGTCACATCATAAGGCTGCAAATTTTCCAAATTTTTATGCTCTGCTTCCTCTTGAATGCTTTGCCACTTAGAAACTTCTCCTGCCAGATACCCTAAATCATCTCTCTCAAGTAAAAAGTTCCACAGATCTCTAGGGCTGGGGCAAAATGCCACCAGTCTGCTAAAGTATAGCAAGGATCACCTTTATTCCAGTTTCCAACAAGTTTCTCATCTCCATATGAGACCACTTCAGCCTGGACTTTATTGTCCATATCGCTATCAGCATTTTGGTCAAAGCTATTCAACGAGTCCATAGGAAATTCCAAACTTTCCCACATCTTCCTATCTTCTGAGCCCTCCAAATCTCTAGGAAGTTCCAAACTTTCCCACAGTTTCCTATCTTCTCCTGAGCCCTCCAAACTGTTCTAACCTCTACCCATTACCCAGTTCCAAAGTCACTTCCACATTCTCAGGTATCTTTACTGCAGTACCCCACTTCCTGTGGTACCAATTTACTGTATTGGTCCATTCTCATGCTTCTATGAAGAAATACCCAAGACTGGCTAATTTATAAAGGAAAAGGTTTAATTGACTCACAGTTCTGCATGGCTGGGAAGACCTCTGGATACTTACAATCATGATGGAAGGGGAAGTAAACACATCTTTCTTCATAAGACAGCAGAAGATAAAAGTGCTGAGCAAAGACGGAAAAGCCCCTTATAAAACCATCAGTTTTCATGAGAACTATCATGAGAACAGCATGGGGATAACTGCCCCCATGATTCAATTACCCCCCACTGGGTCCCTCCCATGACATGTGGGGATTATGGGAACTACAATTCACAATGAGGTTTGGGTGGGAACACAGCCAAATCATCACTACCCTAAGCAAAAAGAAAAAAAACTGGAGGAGACAGATTACCAGACTTCAAATTATATTACAGAGCTATACTAACCAAAACAGCATGGTATGGGCATAAAAACAAATGCATAGACCAATGAAATAAAACAGAGAAACCAGAAACAAATCCATACATCTACAGTGAACTTATTTTTAACAAAGGTGCCAAGAAACATACATTGGAGAAAGAACAGTCTCCAATAAATGGTGCTGGGAAAACTGAATATCCATATGCAAAAGAATGAAACTAGACCCCTATCTTTCTCATATGCAAAAATCAAATCAAAATGGATTACAGGCTTAAATCTAAGATCCCAAACTCTGAAACGACCACAGGAAAATACTGAGAAAACTTTCCAGGACAATGGTCTGGGCAAAATTTTCTTGAGTAATAGCCCACAAGCACAAGCAACCAAAGCAAAAAAGAACAAACAAGATCACATCAAGCTAAAAAGCTTCTGCATATCACAGAAGGCAATCAACAAAGTAAAAATAAAATCCACAAAATGGAAGAAAATATTCGCAAACTACCCGTCTGACTAGGGATTAATAATCAGAATATAAAAGGAGCTCAAACAACTCTATAGGAAAAGTATCTAATAATACAATTTAAAAATGGGAAAGGGATCTGAATAGACATTTCTCAAAAGATAACATACAAATGGCAAACAGGCATATGAAAAGGTGCTTGACATCACTGATCATCAGAGAAATGCAAATCAAAACTACAATGAGGTATCATCTCACCCCAGTTAAAATGGCTTTTATCCAAAAGACAGGCAATAATGAATGCTAGCAAGGGTGGGGAGAAAAAGGATCCCTCACACACTGTTGGTGAGAATTTTAAATTAGTACAAAGACAATGGAGAACAGTTTGGAGGTCCCACAAAAAAAAAAACTAAACTAAACTAAAAATAGAGCTACCACATGAATTAGCAATCCCATTGTTCGGTATATACCCAAAAGAAAAGATATTATTATGTTGACAAGGAGGTAGTAACATATGCATATGGCATTTCCTATTCTTGTTACAGTCCTGATAATGAGGGTAAGGTGTCGGGTGTCTTCATTCCTCAAGTTGCAACTCAAGGTGACTTAGCCATTAGCTCATGGTCTTGCTCTCCAGAATCTTCTCTGCCAGCTTTTAGCTACTATTCTCAGTTTTGGAAAGAAAACTCTGGAGCCTCTCAGAAAACTTTTTGCACTAGGGTCAAAGTAAGCAGAATATAAATGCTCCCTGGCATTTCCCAGTATAAATAGGTCCAAGATGCCTCATTAGGAGCTTCACTGCTTGCTTCTGAAGCACAAGTTCCATCTCCATCTTCACCTGTTTCTCCGGGAGAATAACCTCATTACCTTACTACAATTACCTATTTGCTGGAAAATAATCTACATCCCTCACCAGCACCAGTAACCTACTCCCAACCACACAGCCAAGATTTCAAAACCACTGATCTTCCTTAGGGAAAATATTCTCATGCCTTTTCCTTTTCTTTTTGAAAATAGTAATCAAACTCATCAATAAGCTGCTGAGGACTTAAATCCTACACATCTCTAGCCAGAAGCTAAGAGGAGTATATTCATTTCTGGTTGCAAGCAACAGAAATGAACTTTCTGGAATTAAATGATAACGTAAGTAAAAAGAGAATATTCTGGAGAGCTATGGTGCGGCTCACAATATTGAAGGCAAGACTAGGGAACCAAGCTTGGAAAGACAGAAATGAGGAGACTCCAAAAGATCTTACTGTCAATTGAGCCCATGCCCCATGGCTGGAAGAGCTGAACTTTGACTGTTCCTCTACCTTAGGTTTACTCTACTCAAGACCAAAGTTCTGATAGAGAAAGAAACCAACACACTAAGTTTTGGTCCTATCCTGCCTCTTGCTATACCTAGGCTGTGAAAGAGAGATCTTAGGAAATGAGCTTCTAGAGTTTCCTTCAGCTGCCATGATGGGACAGAAGGCCCTGAGACTTATCTACCCATCACAACTGCACACAAAGGAAGGCAGTAAATTCCCCTAAAGGAAATCAAAGTGCTATTAGGAAAAGGCAATGTATACCGAGTAGCAAAACATAACAAATGTCCTTCCCGGGAATGTTAAAGTCAATTATCTTCTTTTACAATTAAGGAAGCCGAGATCGAGAAAGTTCAAATAACTCAAAGGTCAAAGAGCAAGTTAGAGGAAGAGACAGAATATTCTATATCCTTACTACCCGAAGTGTGTGGTCTATGGACCTCAGCTGGGGGCTGGTGAGGAATGCAAACTTGCAGGCCCCACCCCAAACCTACTGAGTCAGAATCTGCATTTTAACAAGATGCTGGGGTAATTCACATGGACACTAAAGTCTGAGAAGCACTGCTCTATTTTTATAGGTCTCTACTTCTGTGTCATCCAATGGAAACTGAACCCAGGTGTTTCTCACATGACTTTGACTGATGATGGTCTTTCCTCAACTCATAGAAAAAAATGACATAAGTGTTTTGTCATCATGTTCTAACCCTTATAGCCTGTCCCTGTGTTCTAGTTAGCACACTCAGAGAGCAGCTTATGTGATCACCAGAAATGTAACAATAGGGTGCACTTAAGCCAAATTCCAACACAATGATGGGAGGACTTCTTCAAATCAGGACTTCATATAGGCAATGTTGAGGATGACCAGTCCCAACTGTGAAATCAGAACCAAAACTATAATGATAAGAATTGCTCCATGGTATTTGGGTGCAAGAAATATCACATTTCTTTATTATTTTAAATCAAATTAAACAGTCCCACCTGGTGAGCAGGAAATCTAGGTGCAATTATTTAGGACACCCTCTCCATCTTTATCTTGGTTGAATCAGAACCTGGAGGCTTATATAGTTCTACAAAAACACAAATTAAAAATTTCAAGAGAAAAGGGGGTAGGAGGGGGAGGGGGGAGAAATGGCTCTTTGTCCTCCAGATGGCCCTGGCCACTGACTTTACTTTTTCTCAGGCCACTGCTCTAGGAGGGCTGCAGCCATACACAATATCTGCAGACCTTCTCTGTCTGTCAGCAATCTGGAGAAATCATCCTTCCCCTACTCCAGACTGAGGTGTCATGCTTCATTTTGTATGGTGCAAGTGTGTTTTTGATAGATTCTATTGCATACATATAATACAGGCATGGTTTCTGCTAGCAATATTGTTCCTTGTTTGCCTGCTGGAGTGAAATATATCACCATTTTATGGTGTTCCATAAAGAGTATGGTGTAAGCAAAGAACACCAGCTTGTTCAGATGATGTCACCCAGACTACTTTGAGGGCCGCTGATCTTGGCTGCCTGCAATATATAGATAGCCTTTGCTGCTATTAAGCTTTGTAACTCAAGCACTCCTGCAACTTCACATCTACGCCAATTCTTCTTAATGTTAAACCTATAATGTGTTGCTCCTCCAGTTCCTTATCACCTCTTTCCCACTATTGCATATTCTCTACCACATAACATGATGGGATTATGGTAAAGACTTCATGGCTCACTCAGGTTATTTGAGAAACTTAGGAAAGGGTTTCCTTAATGAATGACTAGTGTTATTAAGACTGTAGATCCACTACACAGAAGGCAGTTCCATCTCTCTGTGTGTGTGTGTATATATGTGTGTGTATTTGGGATGAAAAAAAGGATATAGATGTTAAATTCCATGGTGTGATTTTAAGCATGAGCCATACTTACACACTATCGGATGCCTAGACTATCTTTTACACACTATCAGATGCCTGGACTATCTTAACTAGAAAACTTTTTCATGCCATAATTAGGAATAAGATTTTAATTATAAGTAATCCTGTAATTATAATTAATTATAATTATTATATATTGATTATATAATATATATTATATAATCAATTATATATTGATATAATAATTACATAATTATATTTATAAGTAATTATAAAGAATAAAGAAGCAGCCATTAAGCCTAGGATTCAGATTAGGAGAGGGGATACTTCAGGTACATAATGTCAGGGAAAAGTGAGCCTTGAAAATACAGAAAAGGAAAGTGGACACACCAAGAACACATTCATCATTTTCACAATTCTGCCAACATCCTATACTAAGTGACAGTCCCTTTATTGCATACCGAAAGGCCCTTAAATATCGACATTACCAGTTTCCTTTATTCCTTCTAGATCAGGAATTTCAGAACCAGTGGTCAATCTGATAATCATTCCAGTAAACTTACAGATCAAAAGGTCTTCCAGAATTTTCAGGTTCTAATTGACCCAGTAAACATGGTGAGCATAAGAGAGCTCTCTAGAACACGTTATACAGCAACTAGAGTAGAAGAAGAAGATAACTGGATTCCCATATATACCTGATTGTATTCTTTGACTAATCAAAGCAACAAACACTGAGTTATATACAATTCCAAGAGATATGTAGCAGGGCTTTACCTTCAAGGAGATTTTACTTTATTTGAGTAAATAGGTCATGTGCATAGAAAGAAAACAAACAACACACAATGGTTTTCAGTAAGTACAAAATGAACTGAACAATTTCAGTGAAGTTCAGAAGAGAGAGGAAGGGGTAGAGAAGTTATCAACATTAGCCAGAGTGATTTAGGAAAGTTTCATGGAGGCTTGAGAATTTCAACTTGACCTCGAGCAAGGATTCTTAATTTAAGGTCAATGTTCTCCTAAGGAGTACATGAATGGAGTTTTGGGTCTCAATGAACCCTCTAGAGATACGTTTTTGTGGGATAAAGTTAATGGCCTTCATCAGATTCTCGAATGGATAACTGAAAACTTTACAAACCATTGCTTTGCAAGAAATTGCATAAGTAGTGAGAAATAAAGGCAGCATCCTAATTAGAGGAAGAAGTAAACAAGAGAATGATGAGAAAATGAACAAGCCATGTTTAAGTGGAAAATATGCAGTATCAGTCTGGTTTTAGAATTGGACCCACGTTCATACAGAAATTTCAGGAGATGAGCTTGGAAAGCAGATTGGAACTGGTGCTAAAGTCAAATCCTTGACTATCAGGATTATCCCATGGGCTATGTTCAGGTGAAGGCTCATAGAGTTTAGGATGATTAATCTGACCACTTTGAGCAGGATGAGGTAGAAGTTGCTGAGCCATGGCTATAGCCATGAAATGAATGAGAAGGATTCTAAAGCACTGAGAGAAGAACTGATAAAATTTAGTAACTTTGCAGTATAGGAAGAGAGAGGAAAGAACTAAGGATGACTCAAAGCCTCAAGTCTGAGTGCCTGGAGGAAGACTCACTTGTAGAAATAGAAACAGTGGATAGAAAGCTGGTTTCTCAGAGAAAGGTAGAGGCTTTTACTTCCAACAGGTAGATTTTGAGATGCTATCCCAGGAATAACTGAGCGCCCCTTTATCAATGTTGCCAAACATTCACATACCCAAATATATGATCAGAGACATCTCTAATAGTATTCTTCCAGCCCTGTGCCCTCTATACCAGACAACAGATTTGGTCTGACTTCTTGGGGTACTCTGGACCATTGACTTAGGCTGTATTATTTTTGGTTTTTATTAGCAATCTTTCCTGAAGCATTTTCTCCAAATGACGTTACCACAGTGTGATTAGGAGACATGCAAGGACATAAACATTCCAGTAAGATAAAAGCAGCCCTGCTTTCCCAGTACTCTCACAGCACTTCAACTTCATTAGGTTCCATGTTTCATTAGAGTCAATGCCATTTAAGTTTTTATGTTCATTTCAAGGCTATTTGTTTTGACAAAGGATTTTAAGAAAATGCAGTTGGAACTTTCTGGGTTTTATTTAACTTTATAACCATCTAATTTACTCACCAATAAAGGGATAACTAAGCATTCCTTTTATGCTTCTAAAAACCTCTTTGCATAATTTTGAAATACAATGCAAGATTCTGCAAGGAGGAAATTCATGCCAAGGAAATGCTGATACAAGCTATCTAGTGTTTGGTGCCAGGGGTTAGGGACTTAGGAATGCCTCTTTTCATTAGCACACACACCCCCTATAGGACCTGAAGACACTTCCTCTATCATTATATTGCTGCTTTTCTAAATAAGTATATCTCTGACCCTGATGCTTACAGGGACAGATGAAACCCAGCAGGGAGTTCCCCAAGGCCTAGGAGTGTCAACAGACAGGAAATAATAGTAACTAAGAAGAACCAGGATGATTTGTGCAGAAATGTGAAGATTTTACAGATAGGTTGTTCATCTCTCCCCAAGATGACACTCCAGTTGATCCAGACAGATCGTCTAACGTGCCCCTTCATGAATCAAGCCACTGCTCAACTCTTCAGTTTTGTTCAATGTTCTCCACTGCTGGGTAGGACTTCCCTCTTATCTATCTAAATACAGCTGATCTTTCAAAATCCAGCTTATATCCTGCCTCTTGCTTGAACCTTTTCTTTAGGTTTATTTGACGATTCTAGATCATTGACTTCTCCCAATCACCCAACCAACAAATGCTTTTGAGCACCTACTATTTGCAGGCATGAGAATCCAGTTGTACTTACTCTTTATTTTCTCCTTCGATTATTTGAGTACATTAATCTCATCACTCTCATACAGGTGATCACTTCACTTCCTTTATATTTCCCATGATGCCACACCAATTCCCAGGCAGAGTATCAATTAAAGCCCATATGTGAGCATGTGCCTAGTGTGTTCTAAAGAAAAAAGAAAAGAAAGAAACAAAGAAAAATTGGGGGAAATCCAGAACTAACTGTCTTTTCAGCACAATTAGAAAGGAACCTAAAATAATGAAAATGTGAGGCTTTTTAAATTTAAGCAGAAGAAAAAATAAGCCCATTGGAAAGTACTTCTAATGTGATAAGCTGAGGAATGTACTTGAATTGCTTTGTAAAGTACAGGAAGGGAACAGAACTAATTCCCACTTGGATCTCAGTGACTAGTCCTGAGAGGGCTGTGTGGTGCTGCATGCAGGCTGCCCTCGGACGTGGGCAGCAGCTCGTTCACCTCATCCATGACAACAGTCAATATGTGCTTCCAGAAATGGCCCTAGAATTTACATACTCTGAAACTCATGTCTAGTAAACTTCTCCTCATGTCACCCTCCAAGCATACAATTTGAACTCCCTGGAAAAAAATAGCATCATAAGCAAAAGAAAATACAAAGTCATTATCTTTAGAATAAGAAGGTATTTTTGAGACAGGAGCAATGTGTGTTAGTACATCCTCATATTTAGTTTTTTTCCTCTAATTACGAAGTCAGTGCCACTACACTGTCTTTTCCCAATGCAGACAAGGGTCTCTTTTTTATTTCATGGTTCCCAAGTAACTCATATGACCCTATAGGAAGCAATAAATACTTACCCACCCGAACTGCTAGCTTTTCACCAAACATCTGGCAAGTTTTGTGGGCCTCTTAACTATTGAATTTCCATATCAAATACATTTTATATTTAAATCTTTTATTTATAATACTTTTGAGTAAATCCAAACCAACAAAATATATCTCTGAGGCAGAGAGTTTAGCAGATGAATACAATTTCTTAATTTTTATAACTTTCATAGCATGGCTTTTATAATGCAAGGGGAAAAAAAGCAGAGCAATTAAACATATTGTCTATGGACCCAGAAGTAAGAAAAAAAAAAAGAAAAACCATCATTTAAGTAGCCACTGAAGAAATATCCGCTCAAATATACGATTTATCCTTCTCCCAGAACAGAAAGAAAAAGATATGAGTGTGCCTTTATATGAGAGGCATCTCTGCAAAGTGATTCCTGAGAAGCTTACCTTTGGTTTCAGTTCTAAGAAAGCCATAGAAGTTTCAATGATAAGTCGCAGACACTGGGGAAAATGTTATCAACACTCACTCCTGTGGGCTCTAAAATTATATAGTCCTGGAGTTGAATATCAACTTTGTCAAGTGTTAATAAAATGAACCCACTTTATGATAGCCTGAAGGTCTATGTGACAGTGGGAAAGTTTCATAGCCTCTCTGAGCTTCATTTACATAATGAAGATACAAATCACAACCTCTCAGTACTGTTGTAAGAATTAAACAAGATCATATGTGACCTCTGGTACAGTGTCTGGCTGGCTGGCAAACAGTAGAAGTTCAATAAATGTTGGTTGTTCCTCCCTCCATCTTGAGACCCCTCCTTCCATCCCATGGACCCAACCTGTTTAGAAATTGGGGGTGCCATTCAGATCCATCCTAAAATAACATTTACTAAAAGCATCTTTGAAAACAGGTCTTCATGGCCGGGCACGGCAGCTCATGCCTGTAATCCCAGCCCTTTGGGAAGCTGAGAAGGGCAGATCACGAGGTCAGAAGATCAAGACCATCCTGGCTAAAACAGTGAAACTCCGTCTCTACTAAAAAAAATACCAAAAAAATTAGCCGGGCCTGGCGGCGGGCGCCTATAATCCCAGCTACTGGGAAGGTTGAGGCAGGAGAATGGCATGAACCCAGGAGGTGGAGCTTGCAGTGAGCCGAGATTGAGTGGAGTGAGTCACTGCACTCCAGCCTGGGCGACACAGCAAGACTCTGTCTCAAAAAAAAAAAAGAAAGAAAGAAAGTAGCTCTTCATATCAGTTTGTCCATCTATAAAAATGAAAATGATATTACTTTCGTTATCTACCTTATAGCTGCTTTAAAAACTACATAGGGCTGGAAAAATATGTCAGTGGAAGGAGAAAAATCCTGGGCTGATCTTCAGAAGACTGGGTTCTAGTCATGTAATGCTGGTCAAGGAACTCAGCTTCACAGTCCTCATTTTCCTTGCATTTAACATACAGATAATGATACTGTATTACCTATATAGGGTGTAATTACATATTATATAGGGTGGTGGTGAACACTTCTTCTTCATTCTGTTTCTTGATCTTCACACCTATGAACCCCAGAAGAGGTTTGGCTCATAGTAACACAACTATTATTTAAACCTAGATTTTACACCATGTCTGAAATCCGAAAGTCTTGTTTTTCCCAATTCTAGATGTTGACATTGAGAGGTAGCAAGTAAGTTCTTTGAAGGCAGGGGCTATGCCTTTCTCCCTTAAGAACTGTGCTCCTACCATAAAAAGGAATGAGATCATGTCCTTTGCATGGACATGGATGGAACTTGAGGCCATTATCCTTAGCAAACTGATGCCAGAACAGAAAACCAAATACCACATGTTCTCACTTACAAGTGGGAGCTGAATAATACATGGACACATCATGGGGAACAACACACACTGGGGTCTGTCAGAGGGTAAAAGTGGGAGGAGAGACAAGATCAGGAAGAATAGCTAATGGATGCTGGGCTTAATACCTGGGTGACGGGATGATCTATGCAGCAAACCACCATGGTACACATTTACCTATGTAACAAACCTGCACATCCTGCACATGTACCTCTGAACTTAAAATAAAAGTTTGAAATTTTTTTAAAAAGAGCTGTACTCCTACCTCAGCAAGAATCTATATTTTACCTTGTACATCAAATGCCAATATGTGTACATCAAATACCAGTGTGTTCATCAAATTGATTTTGATGTGTTCTCATTTTATATATTTATAAATGAATACTCACGCAATTTAGCACAATGAAGCAGTGTAGCCTATTAGCTGAAGTATGGACTTTAAACCCAGAGCAGCTAAATAATCATGCCTCTGCTACTTGTTGTCTGTGTGTCTGAGAAAAAGACTGCATCTCTCTAAACATTGGTTTCTCCATCTATCACATGGGGAAAAAAACTAGACCTATGTTACAAGGTATAAGAGAAAATAAATGAGATGCTGAATGCCTGTAAAGAAGTCATGCTAGATGTGTTGGCTCACCCTCGTAACCCCAGCACTTCTGGAGGCCAAGGAGGGCAGATCACTTGAGGTCAGGAGTTCAAGACCAGCCTGGCCAACATGGTGAAATCCTATCTCGACTAAAAATATATATATACAAAAATTAGCTGAATGTGGTGGCATGTGCCTGTTAATTCCAGCTATTCAAGAGGTTGAGGCATGAGAATCGCTTGAACCTGGGAGGCCGAGGTTGCAGTGAACCGAGGTAGCACCACTGTACTCCAGCCTAAGTGATACAGTGAGAGTCTGTCTCAAAAAAAGAAAAGAGAGAGAGAGAGAGGAGAAGAAGAAGAAAGAAGAAGAAGGCGGCATTTTGTATCTTCAGAATCTATCCAAGAAGTGGGCAGATACAGAGATCCCAAATAGAAGGTAAGAAGGAAGTGGAAGTTTGGGCACCTAGGGAGCTCTTAAAAAGTCCAAAGTCACCAAGAGAGGTAGTAGAGAAAGTTTAAAAGACTCTGGAGAGGGAACAAAGTTCCCTCTTTCCTATATTCAATCCTACTCCCAGTGTTTCTGTTTTAAAGAAATGAGCTAAAGGACCAGGTTAAGAAAAGGAAATATTCATTGAGGTAGAACATTACCCCTGAAGACGGAGAAAAGATTGCTTTTCTCACCCATCCCTAGGTTCATGGCTGAGGCTCCATAACAAAAGACAATAGAAAAGCATACAAATTTATATAATACAAGTTTTACATGATATAGTAACCTTCAGCAATGAAGACACAAAGAATCAGGGAAACCTGTGTATTCTTATGCCAAGGTTGATGAAGAAGTGGACAGTTGTAGAGACATTTGATTAGACAAGTGCAGTATGATCTAGGGGAACTTAGCCAAGCCAGTTTGTTCAGATTCTTCTCTGTGTTCCTGCGGTGTCAAAGTTAAGGATATTCCTTTCCTGAGTATAGGGTAGGCACTTCTCACATGAGGGTCTTAAGAACTACTTTAGAGGAAGATCAGAGAATTCTTGCAGGGCCTGCTTCAGGAGAGAAGAGCAGGAGAAAGTCAAAGAGCTCTTCTTTCTTCTGCTGTTTCCTCAACTGCCAAGGTGCCATATTTTGGGGTAGCATGTCCCGATCCCCATCACTCCAAAACTTGCAGGTTTGCTTCCTTTCTCTTTTCTGCTCTTCTTCTCACTCTTCTAACTGCTGAAAACTCACCATTCTAGTCCTGTTTATAGTTCCCCAGCAAACACACTTGTTTTCATTTTAACCAATACACACACACACACACACACAATCTCATACTATAACCTCACAAATACACAAAGAGATAGAAGCATGCACACATGTATGTACATCCTTTACTCCTAACCCCTAGCTTCCAAACAGCTCAAGAGACCCACATATGAGTAGTAAGAATTGATGGTATTAATGCTGGTAAAATACAACTGATAGGGCTTCTGGTTAAACTTGACAGATTGAACATGTGTATTTTTCTCCACTTCCTCTCAAATCCCATTAAAATGATGATAATACTCAAATTGTGAAAACTGGAGAATAGATGGGCTGTGGTAAATTACTTGTCAGACCAGAGAAAACTGAAACCTAAACTAGGAGTCAAGGTGGCTTGTGCTGCAGACCCCAGAAAAACTTATGAATTGAAATCACCATGGACTTCTGAAGATTCCCCCTCTAAGGAATAAGAAAGGAGAAGTTTATGCAACAGAGGACGGGGGAGAAACAATGTGAGGAAATAAGTCCATTATACCTCAATAAATCTGTTAAAAAGCAACAAAAAAAAATCCCCACACACATTAAAAAAAAATAACTATAAAGGAATTAATTGGAAGTTAGCATCCTAAGGGGTGAGACGTCACCCCATCCCCAGTTTCTGGAACTCTAGGTACTAAGCTTATACTTCCAAGCAGAAGATGTGAGGATCCTGTGCAGAAACTGACCGGCTCAAGAAAAAAAAAATAGTGATGGTGATATTTACGGGTCCTCCAATGAAACAGCTAAGTCTGCATGCCATCATCCATATTTTGGTACAACTCCCTTTCCCTCATTTGCATCTTCCAATCATATTTTTAGCACTTTCCTCTTAAAATGGAAAGGTATTTGAGGGAAACCTCCAACATAAAAGAGAGAGATACAAACAAACCAAAAAGAAAAGAAACTCAAAAGAAAAGAGACAACACAAGAAGCAGAAGAGAATTTCAAATACACTCAAAACATACTATCTCAAAGATACAAACAAGGAATCTCTGAATGGATAGTAAAATACCATATAAAGGAATATAATTAGAGAACAAGAAAGATGTGCTGGAAATTAAAATCATAAAGGCACACTTTTTAAATTTATGATATGGTTTGGCTGTGTCCCCACCCAAATCTCATCTTGAATTGTAGCTGCCATAATTCCCACGTGTTGTGGGAGGGACCCAGTGGAAGATAATTGAATCATAAGGGTAGTTTCCTCCATATTGTTCTCGTGGTAGTGAATAAGTCTCTTAAGATCTGATATTTTATAAGAGGAACCCCTTTTGCTTGGCTTTCATTGTCTCTTGCCACCATGATGTGAGACATGCCTTTCCCCTTCCACCATCATTGTAAGGTCTCCCCAGCCACATGGAACTGTGAGTCCACTAAACCTCTCTTTCTTTTTAAATTACGCAATCTTGGGTATGTCTTTATCAGCAGCATGATAATGAACTAACACAGTAAATTGGTACCAGTAGAGTGGGGTGCTGCTGTAAAGATACCCAAAAGTGTGGAAACGACTTTGGAACTCAGTAACAGGCAGAGACTGGAACTGTTTGGAGGGCTCAGAACAAGATAGGAAAATGTGGGAAAGTTTGGAACTTCCCAAAGACTTGTGGAATGGCTTTGCCCAAAATGCTGATAATGATATGGACAATACAATCCAGGCTGAGGTGGTCTCGGATGGAGATGAGGAACTTGTTAGGAACTGGAGTAAAGGTGACTCTTGCTATGTTTTAGCAAAGACACTGGTGGCATTTTGCCCCGCCCTAGAGATTTGTGGAACTTTGAACTTGAGGGAGACGATTTAGGGTATCTGATGGTGGAAGAAATTTCTAAGCAGCAAAGCAATCAAGAGGTGACCTGGGTGCTATTAAAAGCATTCTGTTTTAAAAGGGAAATAGAACACAAAAGTTTGAAAAATTTGCAGCCTGACAATGTGATAAAAAAGAAAAACCCATTTTCTGAGGAAAAATTCAAGCTGGCTGCAGAAATTTGTGTAAGTTAACAAGGAGCCAAATGTTAATCATCAAAACAATGGGGAAAATGTCTCTAGGGCATGTCAGAGACCTTTGCAGCAGCCCCTCCCATCATAGGCCCTAAGCCTAGGAGGAAAAAATTTTTTCATGGGCCCAGCCAAGGGCCCCCATCTGTGTGCAGCCTAGGGACTTGGTGCCCTGCATCCCAGCTGCTCTAGCCATGGCTAAAACGGGCCAAGGTATAGCTTGGGCTCTAGCTTCAGAGGTTGCAAGCCCTAAGCCTTGGCAGTTTTCACATGGTATTGAGCCTGAAGGTGCACAGAAGTCAAGAATTGAGATTTGGAAACTCTGCCTAGATTTCAGAGGATGTATGGAAATGTCTGGATGTCCAGGCAGAAGTTTGCTACAGGGGCGGGCTCTCACAGAGAACCTCTGCTAGGGCAATGTGAAAGGGAAATGTGGGGTTGAAGCCCCCACATAGAGTCCCTACTGGGGCACTGCCTAGTGGAGCTGTGAGAAGAGAGTCACCATCCTCCAGACCTCAGAATGGTAGATCCACCAACAGCTTGCACCGTGTGTCCGGAAAAGCCTCAGACACTCAATGCCAGCCCATGTAAGCAGCCAAGAGGAGGGCTGTACCCTACAAATCTACAGGGCCAGGAGCTCTTCAAGACCATGGGAACCCACCTCTTGCATCATTGTAACCTTGATGTGAGACATGGAGTCAAAGGAGATCATTTGGGAGCTTTAAGATTTGACTGCCCTGCTGGATTCTGGACTTGCATGGGGCCTGTAGCCCCTTTGTTTTGGTCAACTTCTCCCATTTGGAATTGCTATATTTACCCAATGCCTGTACCTCCATTGTATCTAGGAAGTAACTAACTTGCTTTTGATTTTACAGGCTGATAGGCAAAAGGGACTTACCTTGTCTCAGATGATACTTTGGACTGTGGACTTTTGAGTTAATGCTGAAATGAGTTGAGACTTTGGGGTACTGTTGGAAAAGTATGATTGGTTTTGAAATGTGAGGACAAGAGATTTGGGAGGAGCCAGGGGCAGAATGATATGGTTTGGCTGTGTCCCCTTCCAAATCTCATCTTGAATTGTAGCTCCCATAACTCCCACATGTTGTGGGAGGGACCATGTGGAAGATAATCGAATCATGGTGATTTCCCCCATACTGTTCTCATGGTAACAAATAAGTCTCACAAGATCTGATGGTTCAATAAGGGGATTCTCCTTTCACTTGGTTCTTTCTTTCTTGTCTGCTGCCATGTAAGATGTGCCTTTCACCTTCTGCCATGATTGTGAGGCCTCCCCAGCCATGTGGTACTGTGAGTCCATTAAACCTCTTTTTCTTTATAAATTACCCAGTCTTGGGTATGTATTTATCAACAGTATGAAAATGGACTGATACAATTTACTAGATTAGAAGATAAGGTTGAAGAAATATTTCTGAAATTAGAACAAAAAGGCATAGGTAGAAGATAAGAGAGAAAAGAGAAAATAGAGTCAATCCAGAAGATCAAATCCAACTTCAGATTCATGTAAGTTCTAGAAATCAGTACAGAAGGTCAGAGGAAAGAAAACAATCAAAGAAATAACACAAAGAATTTTCTGAAACTAAAATCCATGAGTCTCCAATTGAAATGGCCTGGTAAATATCCTGTAAAATAAACAAAAAAAAAAGACACAAACCATCCCCATGAAATTCCAGAACAATGGAGATTAGAGAAGATGCTTAAAGCTTCCAGACAAATAAAAAAAGCAGGTAAGAACGGCATCCTATTTCTTAAAAGCAGCAGAAGCTAAAAGAAGATGCCTAAAAAATTCTGAGGGAAAATATTCTCCAGCCAAGAATTCTATGCCAGCCAAATCATGAATCAAGTAAGAAGGTCAGATAAAGATATTTCTAGACATGCTCAATCTTTAAAAAAAAAAATAGAAAATTGCCCATGTATTCTTTTTCAGAAAGCTACAGCAAAATGTGTTCCAGCCAAACAACTGAGAAAACTAGGAAAGAAAGAGACATGAGGATCAAGAATAGGGACTCCAACACAGGAAGGAGGTCAAAAGAATCCTAAGATGATAACTGGGCAGCAAACTGAGATAGCAGCTAGTCCACATTTCGGGTAGTTGACTAGAGGCTCCCAGGGAGATGTCGCCTACAGGAATAAAGGAACTGTTCGATTACTTTGTGTGTTTAAATGGAGTAAAATGAGTTTTACAGCTTTAGTGAAATATATAGGAATGAATTATTGATAGATACCTAGAAAACTAAGCAAATGATAAAGGAAGTCAATTAACGATCCCAAGGCAAAAGTTGCGAAAGAAAAGAAATGATGTTGTAGAACACTATGTCTCAGCTTCAACTAATATTGACAAAGTCATGATGAACAAAAATAGTGGCTTAGCTATATTGAGAGACAGAAGAAGAAACATTAAGACATTAAGGAAGTGTGTAAAAGGAGTTATTCAGGAGAGCAAAATCATCATCCTTTCATTTTACACAGTTAGCTAAACAGCAAAGAAAAGCAGCTAAGCGTTGAAAGTGGTTCCCTGCCAGAGACAGAATCAGGATGAGCAAGCATGAGACAAGGGACTACTGATTTGTGTAAACTAAGTTAATTAAGATACCAGTAGCAGGAAAGTGGACTAACAGTGGCTTACTACATGAGGATACTCGTTGTTTACTTTTTTTAAAAAATGTACAGAAATAGACGGACTTGGCAGCTCAGTGACATCACTGAGGACTCATCGCTTTCCACCTTTCTGCTCCACCATCCTCAGTGTGTTGCTTTTCAACCTTGCTCACTCAGGGCAGCAAGGTTGCTGCCACAGCTGCAAACATTGTGTTCACAGGCAGACCACAGGAGACAGATTGCCTGTGACTGAGCAAGAAAGTTGTCTTCATGTAACTCTTCCCTCTCATTAGTGTATCAGTTAGGATTAGTTTTGGTAATGAGTGATACGGACCCAAAATTAGAATGTCTAGAGCAAGGCAAAATCTTGTTCTCACCACTCTGGAGGAGGTAGGTAGTGCAGGGTTGGTATAAGGTTCTACTTACTCTGTGATCCCTTCAGAGAACAAGGCTCCTTCTCTCTTGTCATTCTACTAGTCACAGCTTCCTTTCTCAAGGTGACTTCATGGTTCCAGAAGGTTACAGCAGCTCCAGCCATCATGTCAACATTACAGGCAGCAGGATGGAGGAAGGAGGAATAAAAAGGACACTTGAGAGCTTTCTTTTGATGAAATTTCCTGAAAGTTGCCACAAAACACTTTTGCTTATATTCTGCTGGCCAGGATTTAGTCACAAAGCCACAACTAGCTACAAAAGAGGCTGAAAAATGCAGTATTTATTCCTAGTAGCCATATGCACAGATAAAACTTAAAAGTTCTAAAAAAAAAAAAAAAAAAAAAAAAGGAAGAACAAAATAACAGATACCTGGCAGTCTTCACCACAATTAGAAAGGAAAATATCTTTCCTGGAAGACCTGAGTAGAGTTCCCCTTATATCTTATTAGCCAGAACGGGTCACATGGCCACGCTTGCCTATGGGAGAGGCTGGTGAAGGGTGAAGGGAGACTCTGGATTTTCATCCTCTATAGTAGAAAGGAAGCAACAGAGAAAGGGGTTGAGAATGGCTTCAAATAGCCAAACAAGTGCCTGCCTCACAAATCTTGTAGCACAATTTGACCTTAAAGCTATATACACATAGTACTTTCATGTTTTAACGTATATAAATTTTTAAACGTATATAAATAACAAATAAGTAAATTTGTTTTTATGGGAAAACTTATCAAGATCTGCTGCCACACTCCCTCCATCTTCTTAGTGAATAAATAAAAGAGAAAAGTTATAAGGTCAAAATACATACACACAAATAATAGCAATGGCTATTCATATAGTCTATTTATTTCATGCTTTGCCACATTGATTCTGTCATTTATTCGACAAACATTTATTGAACGCTTGCTATGTACAAAGGCATATGGACATGACTGAGTCTCAG
Organism: Theropithecus gelada; assembly: GCF_003255815.1. Classification (NCBI taxonomy): domain Eukaryota; kingdom Metazoa; phylum Chordata; class Mammalia; order Primates; family Cercopithecidae; genus Theropithecus; species Theropithecus gelada. The sequence continues at coordinate 69,363,574 of NC_037681.1, read as the reverse complement.
TTCATGCCTTCGAAAAGGTCACAGGTTTGAAGGAGAGAGACATGAAGCCCATTTTTCACAACATGGCATGATAAGCACTAGGTTGGAGGATTGCAGGGGATGACAATTGCAACAACCCAGAGAAGGGCCATTGAAGTTGGCCCAGCAGACAGGGAAGGCTTCCCTGAGGAGATAATTTTTGAGCTGTTTTGAAAGATAGGCAGAAATGTGCCAGGAGATGAAAAGGGCATGGAAAGGACATCAAGCCCACGGAAGAATGAATACAAAGGCATGCATCACATTACAGCTAGGAAGAATGAGCCACATTCTTACTCTGTCTATCACTGATATGAAAAGGTAGGCATGCAATTTACATTTAATAAACATTTGGTAGAGTGAATCAAGAGGAGTAGCAACTCTCTTAATCTACGTCAGCTTAACTAGTACCCTAGATCAAGAGTTGGCAAACTACGGCCCTCAGGCCAAATCCCATCTGCTGCCTGTTTTTGGAAACAAAGTTTTATTGGGATATAACCACACTCATTCATTTACACATTGGCTATGGCTGCTTTTGTGCTATGATGGAAGAGTTGAGTAGTTGGCCATAGAAACTGGAGAGTCTTGCAAAGCCTAAAACATGTACTATGTGGTCCTTTATGGAAAAAGTTTGCTTACCCATATTCTAGATGAGCTGACATCCTTCATTCCCTTTAAAACATACAGCACTCTGAGCTCAAAGCTAACAAGTAATAAATAATAACATCCTTGCATCTCACCAATCTAGTTGTATTCTTTCCAAGAGTAAATTGTTTGTTACCAAATGTGTTTTGTCAGTTTCACGTGTTAATGTAAATATCTAATAAAATATTGTATATATTAATAAAATGAGTGTGAAAAGGAAGAATGTTTCTATTTTAAAAATTAATAGAACACATTGAAAAATATCCATCACACCATGCTAATAAAAACTATTAGTGAGTCAGATGTGAATGACACAACGATAATCATAATCATAAAATATTAAGATTTTACCTTGCAAGTGTCTATAACTTTCACTCTACTTTTTTAAAACCTAAAATTAGAAATCAGAGATGATGTATTTAGGGGAGATGTTTATACAAGAAAGACAACACAAAATTATAATTAGCAACACATCCTTAAAGAGGAGTCTTGGCTCTACGTCAACAGACAGGAGTTCCCTAAAAAATTTTAGTTCCCCTAAAAAATCAGATTAAAATTAAACTAAATATTTTAAGTAAGTGAGTGAGTGAGTAAGCAAATAGTATGTAGATAAATATTAATGTATATTTGCTGGATTCTTTTAAAAATGATTTCATGACTTAACCAGGAAAAAACAAAGTAACTGTGTTTGTTTGGGTGAACAGAGACATGAGATTTCAACTCCCAACATTTTCTGGGGCCCATGTCATTCTGCAAGACTCATCTCTCAACCAGCCACTGCCTTGACCCCAAAAGTGGTCCAACCTATGGGCACCCATTTCTGCCCAGTGCCAGCTCCTGAGAAAGTTAGATGAACAGGACTCAGATCTCACATTTCTGGCTCTGGATCAGAAAGGAACAATGAGCTGACACTGGCCCCATTCTGAGCAGAAATTAATTACCTGTGAAAATGTCAACTCATTACATCCCCAAAGTGCGACATCTAAGCTCTGACAAGCGATCTAGGAAATAAAATGAATAAAATAAAACAGGCCCTCTTCGTCACAAATCACACAAATTCAAAGTTCAGAAAACTTTTAATTTGGTGTCTTTGCCCATCACCTCATAGAACCTTGGATCCACCTTTAATCTGGAGCTTCAAACAAATCCCTGCTTCCTTAGGATTCTAAAAATAATTGTGCTCCTTGTGGTACATTAACTCTTTCCAAAAGAATAGCCAATTAGCTCATAAAACAGCTGGTTATTTCCTCAAGATCCTTGATTAAACATTGTTTTTTCAGAGAAGCCTATTTGGTTTTTCTCTAGCTAATTTCCCCTCTGCCCCCAAAGGCTATCCCTTCCAGAGAAATAAAAAATGCTTCTTATTCAGTTTTCCATCCTGGAATCACAGCAGTGATCAGTGTGACATCAGATAGGGCATTAAGGAATCTTGGGCCCCCCAAGAAGCTCCCTAAAGAAGGTCCATGTTCTCCAGGGTCACCCCGGGCTCTTGGCCTCTCCATCGCCACCAAGGACAGAGCTATGCAGGCAGGAGATGCCCCCAAAACACACGCTGAAGATAAGGAACAAACAATGATGAAAAATCCAGGACCCAGATGCCACATAAACCTGCCCTCCAACTAAGTCAGTTTCCAAATACATCATTCTTCCACTTTCTAAGCCTCTGCCCACATTGTTTGCCCCCACCTCCACTCCCACAATTTCCAATGCAGGTCACATTTCACCTTTACTTCAAAATCTTTCCTCAATACTAGGTGGGGCCCTCTGACATTCTGCCCTGCCTCACCCATCTATCACTATTTGGTATGAACATTTATTGTGATCATTGGCTTAAATTCAATCTAGCACTATTTTCTATTCTGCCTTCTAGATTCCAACTGAACCATGTCACATCTGAGAGCAAGGCCATGCCTTATTCCTCCTTTTTCTCTTCCATCGTATTCAGCAAAACAAAGTATTTTGCAAACATGTTGTCTTTTCCTTCTCACCTACCTACAGTCTTTTCACAGCCCCCAAATAGCAAACAGGTCCTTCAAGTAGAAGCCCTACTTGGGCCAATTCCTTAAGTATAGGAACCATATGAATGCAAAGTTTCCAAAATGCTTTGTACTAGGAGTCCATGAATTAACAACTCCAGAATCACATATTCTATGTCATAACATAATTATGTTTGCTTATGTATAGAGGGAACAAAATTGCCCTCTCAAACTCAGGAGTACTTGGCAGTCTGTATGGTGGTATTCACCTTACAGACTGGTATTCATGCCCTTGTACAATTTCCTCTCTTTGTATATGATCTGTACCTACCAACTTACTTCTAATTAATAGAATGTGGCAGAGCCATGGAATGCCACTTTCAAGATAAGGTTACAAAAAGACTATGCCTCTGTATTCATCTCGCCTCCTCTCTCCCCACACCTTGTCTTTTCTTTTTCCCAATCTATGCCCCTCTCTTCTCTCTCTCTCTCTCTCTCTCTCTCTCTCTCTCTCTCTGTCTGTCTCTCTCCCTCTCTCAGCCCTTTCTCTAAGGGAATCAAGTTGCTATGTTGTGAGTAATAGCTCTATGGAGAGGTCCACAGAGCAAGGAAATGAGGTTTCCAGTCAATATCCAGAGAAAACCTGAGGCCTGCCACATGAGTGAGCTTGAAAACAGATCCTCCCCCAGTCAAACTTTGAGATGACTTCAATCCCAGCTGACACCTTGATTGCAATCTTGTGAGAAACCCTGAGCCAGTGGCATCTGACTAAACATTCAGTTTTGTTTCATTTTGTGACAGGATTTTTGTTTTGTTTTGTGACAGGATTTTACTCTGTCACCCAGGTTGGAATGCAGTGGGGCAATATGAGTTCACTGCAATCTCCGCCTTCCAGGCTCAAGCAATCCTCCCACCTCAGCCTCCCTAGTAGCTGGGACTAGAGGCACATACCACCACCCCTGGCTGATTTTTGTTGTTGTTGTTGGTGGTGGTGGTGGTGGTGGTAGAGACAAGGTTTCACCATGTAGCCCAGGCTGGTCTCAAACTCCTGAGCTCAAGCAATCCACCCACCTCAGCCTCCCAAATTGCTGGGATTACAGGGTTTGGTATTTTAAGACACCAGAATTTGGGGTAATTTGTTACACAGCAATAAATAACCAATACACCAAGTTTTTCACAAACATTAGATTTTTTTTCTGCAAAACTAAATCTAATGTAGGCCCCCTCCTCTCTATGCCAGATTGGCAAGAAATTATCTTATTCAATCCTGTAACTCTATATGCATATCTATATCACCCAGAGTATTGTCAAAGTCTCAGGGTATTTGGGACAGGATATTTGAGGAAGGGCCTTCAGTCCTTGGTTTGTACTGGTTATCACTACTGGGCTCATTGCCCAACTGTGCATGGCCCTTGGAGTTAGCGGGTGAGGGAAGCTCCATACATTCCCTGCCAAGCCTCAGCTCTACCACTGGGACTTTTGCTGAGGCTAAAGCCCAGCACCCACGGCCAGCCTACCCTCTGCAGTTCTCAGTTGCCAATCAGGGATAGGGGCACCAGGCCCCTCATAGCCCTGCATCCCTTCTCAGGCTTCTGAGAATCTCCTTTCTCTGTTAGTTCCAACTCTTTTCTTCACATCCCTCCATCCCTGCATATACACACACATGCCCTTAGCACAATCAAAGAGTTTAGGGTTTTGAGAAAAGCCTGATGTAAATGACGAGTTGATGGGTGCAGTAGACCAACATGGCACAAGTATACATATGTAACAAACCTGCACATTATGCACATGTACCCTACAACTTAAAGTATAATAATAATAAATAAATTTAAAAAATAAAAAAATAAAAAAAAAAAAAGAAAAGCCTGAAAGATAGATTATCTTCAAGCTGCTACTGCAACAAGGACAACAATAGCCTTCTCAGAATTCAGGAAAACTTAAAAAAAAAGAAAAAAAAAAAAAAAAAGCTCTAATTCTTTCTGATGCTTCCATGCCCTCAACACAAAATACACATTAAAGTTTCAATAAATAATCTCACTGCACTTATTTTCCCTACATATTCAAGAAGAGATTTATGCTTCAAGAAGGGTTGCCATGTTTACCCTAAGGTTTGGAATACCTTCCAGCACACTGCAGTGTACCACCACCTACCACCTCCTAACACACACAGCACTGTAAGAAGCTCAATAATGGTGGAATGAGAGACTTCCTAGTAGGAACCTACTTCTTCCAAATCTCCCCTCACTCTATGAAAGAATAGCCCAACCAACAAGCCACAAGGCAGGCATCATGCAGGCATAAATGGAATAAGCTTCTACTTATTGTGTGTGATTTAAGTTGAAACCAGGGAAGTCTCTCAGACCCAAAATATCTTCCTAGTGGCCTATAACAATCACTAAACTTCATTTTTAGAGCCTGGCTCATTTGAATTTAAAGCATTGTTACTCCAAAGTTAAATTATCTATTATGCTGTTTTTAGCCAGGAGCACCTTCTTGGAATTTAGCTTATCAGTTCTTTTCTAAGAGTCAGCTTATTGAAAAAAGAGTTTGGGTTCTGCTATAAGTGGAGGAAGAGGAATAAAGAGGTTTAGAACAGCAGCAGTGAAGTCATCTTGACTGCTCAAGGCAGTCATTGGGAGTGGGATGAGTAGAAAAACGCTCCTCATTACTGTAAATGTGATATGACTACTGGGGTTATGACATTACATTCTGCTATAGTTACTCCATGGAGACTGATCATTCTATGAAGGCCACCCCTGGAAATAGATATGGCCTCATGAAGGGTCATTGTTAGTGTTCAGTAATAATGGTACAGGCTAATCTATGAGAAGAAACCAGAAATGAAAGATCTAGACATCAGAGTCTAAATGCCTGGGTGGCATCCATAGGTGGTATGTGCAAAGATAATGTCCTCCCCAAAAAGAGAGACCAGCAACTTGAAATGAAAGGGGCCAGGCTGGGTTTTTCCCAAAGATACCTGAAGAGTAGGGCAGGAACTGTCTGCACTCAAAAAAAAGATCTATTTAAAATAAAATTTCATAGTATCCTTTGTATGGTAGTTACTTGACCCTCAGCTTGTGAGAGACCAAATCAGTTGAGCAACTGCCTGAAACGTCCCTCTTGAAGGGGCTACAACATTGCCAGAAATTCAGCAAGGAGAAAATTGTATTTACTGAAGCTCCTCTAAAAGAGAAAGCGTACTGACTGAAAACCATTTGGGAAGGAAAGATTGAGAGAGACCCTGAGGGTCAGGTCTTCCAAAAATGGTAAAACTGGTTAATCATTGGACTTTTGATTTTCCGAATTGGGTATGAAGATGTGGGTTAGTGGTTAAATTACTCAGGGATCATCAAGGAAAGGTTAAGTGCTACTACCACAAGTGTTTCTCTCTGCTCCCCAAACACATCACTTGCAAAGACATATCAGATGGAAGAGCACCACACTACTATCCTGCTTGTGGCGTTAGGTCTACTCCAGTCCTACTCATGAGAATATCTAGTCTTGGCTCAGCTGGACTACTGAAAATCAAGGGAAAGGAAACTTGTATCTCACTTGGATCAGTGTACTCATGAGGCCACTTGTGTTGGTCTCATCCAAGAAACAAACCTCAAAAGCAAGATGAATCTATGAGTCCAATCCCCCAAAGTCCTACCCCACAAGAGATTCTCCTCCATGTAGGGCCAACTTCAGAAAAGTTAGAGTTTGCTGCTACTAACTAGGAAGGTATCATTTCCTTTCAGGGTGGCATTGAGAATGCATGATGAAAGAGATCACAAGAAGAGGTAAAAGAACTTTGAAGATGGACAAAGACTATCACAGTTCAGAGGACCATCCCTGGACATAAACTTATTGGTTAGAATGTGCTGTCATAATAAACATTCATAAAATAATAAAGGACACATATTCCAGATATTCTTTTCTTTAAAGGTGAGGTTCTCCATGCAGCAGCAATAGAAGGAGGAAGAAAGCTGAAGAATGGCTGTTATTGTCCGTTTCTCCTCACCAATTGCATTCAGTTCCACTTTCTACTTTCTCCGCTGGCCCCACCATCAAAAAAGCACTGGATTTCAGATCCCTGGCTAGTTCTTCTCCTTTTGTACCAAAGCAGAGAGTATGTACATAAAATTTCCAGGCCACAAACACTGTATTTGGGCTTCCAAAGTAGCCTACCTCATATAAATCTTTTATTCTATGATGGCTATCTCTCTTGTTCCTAAGCTCATCCCTGGACTAAAAAATCATGACACTGTTAGAGCTTAAAGGGTCTTTAAAGAACACCTGACTTGCCAGAGAAAACCAAGTCTAAAAAGGAACAGTGATTTGTCCAAGATTCCACAGCTGTTTGTGGAAAGACACAGGTCTTTCTGTGTATTTACACAGGAGGACTGCTGCCTCTAAGGCTGGCTGCCACTGTTTTTAGCTTGATTTCACTCAATTTCAATTTATTTAGCTGTGGCCTCAATCCACCTTCTCTGAAGGGCTTACTCAAGGTCACGCTCTCCAGAATCACCTCAAAATTCTGCTGCTGAGAGCCAACATGATTCATGAATCACCTACAAATTTCCTATATTCTTCTCTCTAAAGTATTACCAAAATTAATTTCTCTTTTCCAGGCCAGCTCAAGGAAGAAAAATAGCCCCTTCAGTAGCCTGAGGTCCTCACTGAAACACAGCATTAGGGTGAGTGAGGTGTGGAAGTCCGCCTGGGCAGAAGACTTCCACAGGGCAGTTCTCAGGCCTCTGAATCTATAGTTTCACAGCAAATGAAATTGGAAATTCCACCTTCCATGCTTGATCTCTAGGTTTAAGACTTTCGTTCTTGTGAAAATGCAAATATCAGCTGGGTGCAGTGGCTCATGCCTGCAATCCCAGCACTTTGGGAGGCTGAGTCAGGCAGATCACCTGAGATCAGGAGTTCAAGACCAGCCTGGCCAACATGACGAAACTCCATCTCTACTAAAAATACAAAAAAATAGCCGGGTGTGGTGGTGGGCACCTGTAATCCCAACTTCTCAAGAGGCTGAGGCAAGAGAATCGCTTGAACCTGGGAGTTGGAGGTTGCAGTGAGCTGAGACCACGCCACTGCACTCCAGCCTGGGTGACAGAGTGGGACTCCATCAGAAAGAAAGGAAGGAAGGAAGGAAGGAAGGAAGGAAGGAAGGAAGGAAGGAAGGAAGGAAGGAAGGAAGGAAGGAAGGAAGGAAATATCCCTGTCAATGGGTGGATCATTATAGAGCATCAACACATGATCAGAGTACGTAGGTGATAAGAAGGGAAGAGAGAGCAAATAGCAAAAGGCCAATTTGGGGAAAGGGAAAGATGAGAAGAAGAAAAATAAGGGATGAGGTCCTCCTAGGGCTGAGAGCTTAGAAGACAAAACAGAGAACCCTAGGAAAGCATTTTAGCCCACCCCATTCCTCACAATTGCACTTAGCTTTTAAATAGCAGCTTCCCCTGTCTCATTGGCTATTTACAGTTATCTTAAAGAGGTACAGATCCTGTGATTCCCATTGCATCTCCATTTGCAAGAAAAGAGATGCCCAATGAGCTCCACCTTGAGAAGAGATTTGGAATTATTTCACCATCACCACCACCATTCAGGATTCCAACATTTTTGATCCTAAATACCTAAAGGGTGTGGGCTATGTCCCCTGCCTAGAAAAATAAGGGCACTTTCTCAAAAGTTTTATGCATTAAGTTCAACAGATGAATCACAGACAAAAAAAAAATACCCTCCAGCCTTTTCCCAGCTTTGTTGTAGGAGAAATAGAGTTAAAAAATTACCTTGAGTTACCTGAGTTTCATGGTTTGACATAAATTTTTTGTCTTCTTCTTTCTATTTCCTGTTTCTTGATAGACTACTACAGTGAATTAGAGAAAAGGCAGTCTTTGGATTCAGTCTCCACAAGACTGCTCTCACTTCAGACATCGGTTCAGAGGTCAAGACAGCAAATTCAGAGGTCCCCAGGGCCACCCACATTTCAGACTAGCTGGCTACAAAATTGGGGATTCCCACAATCACCCTCAGGTTCAACAATTTCCTAGAATGGCTCACAGATTTCAGGAAAACATCACACTTTGGATTACAGTTTTATTATAGCAAAAGGATACAAATTAGAGCCAGCCAAAGAAACAGTGAAGCACAGAGTGAGATCTGGGAGACTTCCAAACACAAAGCTACCACTATCTTCAGGGACTTGTTACCCTCCTAGCATTGATGTGTGACAATTCACCCAGAGTATTCCCAACCAGGGAAGTGCACCCAAACTTCAGTGTCCAGAGTATTTGGGTTTTGTTTGTTTGTTTCATTATATAAGCATGACTGATTGAATCAGCACCCTCCTGAATGAACTCAATCTCCAGCCTCCCTCTCCTCCCAAAAGGTAAGGCTGATATCACATGGTTGAAAGCCCAAACCCTCTAATCACATGCTTGGCACTTCTAGCATGGACAGCCTCCCCCTGAGTCATCTCATTGGCATACACTATCAGGTCAGGTGCAGTCTGAGGAATCCGCTATGAATAGCAAAGACACTCTTATCACTCTGGAAAGTCCAAGGGTTAGAGACTATCTTCCAGGGTCAGGGACAAAGGTCACACCTCTCATTGAGTAAATTTAATTCTTCACTATATTAGAAAAACCCTTAAAATATATATATATATATAAAACAATATAACATATTTAAAAGGTATAAATCACTCATAGTGGATAGTGGCTCAATTATAATACATAGCACAATACACGATTTTAATAAATGTCAAACATCTAATGAAGAAAGTGATTGATTCCATTGCTTAAGTAGGGCTCTATAAGGTAAAAATGACCTGCTTAGGCTAACTATAAACTGGGCTTTTTAAACACAGTCAAACCTAATCCTTCTGCATTGACCTCCCAGATGAGTTGGAATGAATAAGGGTGGTAGAAGAAAGAAGCATGTATTGTTACCTTGAAACCAAATGGTTGGAGGTGATAAAACTCTCCTAAAATATCCAAGGACTCTCCTTTTTCCTGGCAAAAAAAAGTACAAAACATAAAAAATCAAATTATGTGTCCCTTGTGTTAACAGGAGAAATTCCAAATCTTCCCTGCTAGCTCTTGAAAAGTGCAGTTTCATAGCCTTGCCCTGTGCCAAGGCTAGGGTGAGGCTCCCTGAACTATCTATCACAGCCTCTCCTTCATGGCCCTTTCTCATGAGCCCACAGAAGGGATGTAAAATTCTTGTGATAGCAGATGTTCAAATTAGACTTAGAATGCTTTTGTGAAAAATTGCAGCAGCTCTGAGACATGTTCCTCTAAAGATTTCAAAGAGCATTTTCTTTCCATGTGCTTGTTTTTAAAGAAAAGTAATGATTCTTCAGCCATGATTTCTTAGATTCATTTCCTTTCCTCAAGTTTTCCAAAATTTCAATCCAATTAGATTAACGTAATGTGCCTAAAACTCTGCAAAGAATAGTAGGGAGTCTTATAGAAAAAGGAGAAGTGGTCGCCACCCTCAGTTTGTAATCCATCTCAGGAAATAATACTAGCACCCTCTAAATAAGAAAAGAATGTGACATTAAAGTCAATATCTCAAACTCTTGGGATCAGGCAATCCTCCTGCCTCAGTCCCCCCAAATGCTGGGATTAGAGGTGGAGCCACAGTGCCCAGCCATTCAAGTCAGTTTCAAGAAAAAATAGTTAACATAATGAGTATCTTAAGAATTCAAGGTGAAGAAAAATTGAGGCTTGACTACATAAGAAGACAGGCTTCTCAAAGGATGTGAAAGTTAAGTTAGGCTTTGAGAAAGAATAGGAATTTTAGCCCACAGCAAATGGGGAAGGGAGAGACATTCCAGAAAGAAAAGCTAGCATATGAGAAAGCATAGACATAGGAGAGAGAAAAATGTTTACTTATCTAGGGAAGTTTTTTTTTTTCGGGGTCGTTGGGGGCAGGCGGGTAAGGGATAATCTGATAGAGAAGTAAAAAGCATCCACGCCTCTGCCCCTGAGAACACTGAAGTCTATAGTTTTAAAAAAATTCAGGTTAGAGACAGAGGATTTATAACTAGCTGTCTTGTTACTAAAATGGATCTGCAAATGCTTACATGACAGAAGAACTATGAACAAATATTGGAATAGGTATTTGAATGGGACTACAGCCTCCATTCTATTATGGAGGAAAATTATTTCTTACAGAACTATATTCCTTAACTATGTGTTAGCTCAAAAGATACTTTTCTGACCCCAAATTCCTACTGTAAAATATAATACTGGGTGAAATTCAAGCACATAAACAGGTATTCACAAGACAAATAGCATCAGAGGAAAACAACTTAGAAGGAGAATTCTATTTTAACAAATGTCCTTCGAAGTTCCAGCCACACTGGGCACAGGCCAATAACTCAAATTAACATTATTTTATTGTCACAAGTCTGAGAAGGCAGGATAATACACTGAGTGGTAGAATTGGGATCCAGAGTAAAATGTGACATTACATGATGGTTCAAACCCAAACAGATGCATTTTAACAGGAATAAACTCAATGCACAAGTGTACAATGTAGAAAATATGTCTTGATATCATAGATTAAAAAAGAAAAACCTAAAAGTCATAAACATAATATGGTTGTACCTAGAAAGCAAAAGCAAACTTGGGCTGTGTTAAAAGCAGAGGCAGGGAGAAGATTGTCCAGAGGCAGGGAGAAGATTGTCTGATCTGTTCTGCACAGGTAGCATCACCTGGGTTCACCACACACTTTAAATAGGGGCACAGAGATCCAGAGGTAAGTAAAGAGCAATCTATGAGCCTTCACCCAAAAAAGAAATAAATCAACCTAGGGAAAAGAGGAACATAATTGTTGACTTCAATATCTGTGCTAAGCAGGTAGGATTTGATTGGTTCTCTACTGTGCTGTTCCCAAACTTTCCAAACCAAAAATCAAGACACAAATAGTTTTTGTGCCACTTCTAAGTGTAAGAGTTAACCTAGGATATACGGTTTGAATACAGAGAGCTGGAAGTTCCAGGACCCTGGGATAGCTTACAAAATAGTAAGTATTTGAAATCATATATTATGTCCTAGAAATTCCGGGGCTTATAGTCACAGAATACAATTATAATGAATTAGAAGACATTCTAAGATAATAAATTCCAACTCAGAATGAGGGAAAATATTCTAACAGAAAGAGTAATCCAAAATCAAATGCTCTACCCTAGGGGGTAGAGATTTTTGCAATAAATATTTATTGTGAACTTGCTAACAACCATTATCCTGCCCTAAAGTCATTCAGGGTCTAGGGTGGAAGCTAAGCAAGGGAATAGACAACTGAAATGCTCAAGATTAAAAAAGAAGAAGAAAAGTTTAATAGAGGTAAGAAAAAATGTAGAACAGAAGCCTGCATAGTGAAGGGTGGGGAAAATGATCCAAGTTTAATTTCAAGGTTTGGCTGCAATATAAAAATTTATCAGATTGGAGTCACCCAGGAATCAGCGATATAAGTGGAGAAGGCATTGTCATAATGCAGGAATGACATAGCAATGGCCTGAGCTAGGGCAGAGCTAGGGGTGTCAAAGAGCAATTAAAATAAAGAACCATTAAAAAAGCAGAATAAAGAGGACTTGAATTAGGGTATGAGTATGAGTGGTGTCAATGATAGCTGTGTTTCCTTGAAAGATGGTAGTTCCATTCAGCCAGAGAATAGACAACAAGGACTTTCACCAAATATGAATTTAGTCCTGGACAGATTGAATTAGAAAAGTCTGGAAAAACAACCTCGTGCAGATGGGCAAGCAGTTGAATATGTGGGTCTAGCATTCAAATTAAAAAAAAGACAGAACCAAAAGACAAAGGTGAGGATGTCTCATAGGAGGTAAATCAAAAAGAAATATCAATAAAAACTAGGAGATCTAAGCAGTCAAACATCCAATATGAGGAATTCTTAATAAGAGAGAAAATAAAGGGTGGTTCGGGGAATTGTCAAAGAAAAAAATACGAGAGTATTTCTGAAGGAAACAAATTTCCAGATTGAGAAGTCCAAAGGCCCAACATAATGATGAAAAAAAAATTCACAGCATGACATGACTATGAATTTTAAGAATCCTGAGTATAAAGAAAAGATTCTAATAAGAAAAAACAAATTACATACAAAGAACTAGAAATAAAAATGGTAGACTTCTCAACAGCAACACTGAAAATCAGAAGACAATGAGGTATGTCTTCAAAATAATCTGAAAAAACAAACGCCTACCTTACAACTCTATACCCAGCCAAACTATGAATCAAGAGTGAAAATAGAGTAATTTCCTTATATGCGAGGTCTCGAAAAATACACTTCTTATGCATTCTTTCTCAGGAAACTTCTAGAGGATAAGCTCCCACAAAACAAAGTACTGCCAAAAAGAAAGAGGAAGACACGGGAGCCACACAATAGCGGACACAGAATAAAGGAGGTCAATAGAATTCCCACTATATTAAGAAAGCAACTCCCATAACAACAGCTGGGCAGCCATTTTATAGAGCAGCCACTCCAGATTAAAGCAGAAAAGAAAAAGACTCTGAGAGACAGGTTTCCAGAAGCAAATAAAAGTGATAGATTTTCTGATAGGCTTATAGTGAGGAAGATTGGATTGAGAATAATTTTGTAGAGTTATTGAAGGATATAGGAAGACTTAGCAAGAGACTGGAAGAAAGGTAAGCAAATTTAAAAACAAAACAAAAAGAACCAAAAGTTGAGGCATTCATAACATAGCTCTGGGCTCAGCATTGAGCAGTGTTAACACAGTGGTTATGTTGACAATTATTAATTATGAAAATAATGAATATAGATGTGATCAAATGCATTATAAAATTATATTAGGAAGATACAAGGTGATGAAATATGCATGAGCAATGAATAATATCAGAAATCTATTTCTGTGTAATAAATCATCCCAAAACAGTTAAAACAACTGAAGTCTGCTTATGAATCTGTAGCTCAGCAATTTGGACAGGGCTCAGACAGTTCTTCACTCATATGGCTCTTATCTGGGGGACTCCAGATGACCTCACACTCATGTTTTGGGACTGGTGCTGGCTGTCTACTAGTAGACCTAAGAGTCTCAGCTAGGACACCTTGTCTGTGTTTCAAGTATCTCATCACCCTTCAGTCAGATCGGGCTTGTTTACATGACAGCCTCAGAGCAGTGTTCCAAGAGCACAGGTGAAAGGGCTCTTGAAGTCTAGGTTTGGAGATCCCACAGGATCATTGCCAGAACATTCTTTTGGTCAAAGGAAATCATATGGCCAGTCTAGATTGTATGGGTAGAAAAACAGATCCTACCTCTAGATAGGAGGAGCTACAAAGGCAATTTGGAAAGGGGTATGCATACAGGGATGGGAGAATTTGTTGTAGCCACTTTTTCAAACACTCTACCATAATGATATGTAAGAAGTAAGCCTATCTTCTATAGTGGGAAATGAGTATAATGGCCAGTGTAGGAATATCAACAAATCCATATAAAATTTGTAAATATGGTAAACAGAACAAACAGCTGAAGAGTTTAAAGTGGGTGACTTTGAAGAAAGGGTCGGGGTGAAGAGAGGCAGGACAGGTGACTGCTGTTCTTTGTTATAAGCCATCTAGAACTTTTTGACTTTTAAAACTATGAAATTTGATTACTTTGAAAAGCAAAACAAAGGTAAAATGTTTGGCTGTACTAGCAATTCCATTTCTGAGTATATACCCCAAAGAACTAAAAGCAGAGACTCAGACAGATATAGCAATGTTCATAGTGGCATTATGCATACCAGCCAAAGGAGGAAACAACCTAAATGTCCATCAACAGATGAAGAGATGAACAAAATGTGATATATACATATAATGGAATATTACTAAACCTTAAAAAAGAAGGAAATTCTGACACATGCTCTAACATGGATGAACCCTGAAGATGTTATGCTAAGTGAAATAAGTCAGACACACACACAAAAAAAACAACTATTATACCACTTGCCTCAGGTACCTAGAGTAGTCAGAGTTAGTCAGAGTCATAGAGATAGAAAGGAGAATAGTGGTTGCCAGGGACTGGTGGGGAAGGGAGAATGGTGAGTTATTATTTTTTAATTTATTTTTTATTTTTTGAGACAGAGTCTCGCTCTGTGGCCCAGGCTAGAGTGCAGTGGCACGATCTCGGCTCACTGCAACCTCCATCTCCTGGGTTCAAGCAATTCTCCTGCCTCAGCCTCCCGAGTAGCTGGGATTACAGGCGCACACCATGCCTGGCTAATTTTTGTATTTCTGTTTTTGTTTCTTGTTTTTTAGTAGAGACGGGATTTTACCATATTGGCCAGGCTGGTCTCGAACTCCCGACCTCGTGATTCACCCGTCTCAACCTCCCAAAGTACTGGGATCACAGGTGTGAGCCACCGCACACAGCCAGAGTTTCATGGAGGAGTTCTGAAAATAGTGGTGATGATTGCAGAACAGTGTAAATAAACATAATGACACTGAACTATCCACTTAAAAATGATTAAACGGTAAATTTACTTTACGTATATTTTACCACAATAAAAAATAAATAAATAAGTGCTGCAGGAAAAAACAAACACAAAAAAAATCTTTGGCTACCAAGGGAAAGAAAGGTAGTAAGTGGTTAATAAGAGAGGCATGATGTTAAGGACTGGACTTTGTTTGCTTTCCCTCTTTCTTTTTTTCTTTTCTTCTTTTTTTAAGAATAGAGAAGTCTTGAGTTTTTTTATGCACTAAGTGAAAAGAACCAGTATAAAGCTGAGGTTTGACACAGCTGACGGTGGAATAACTGGTAGAGAGAAGCATCTGCTAAAGGAGTATGTGGGCAATTGAGTCTTGCCTGCACTGGTGTGTGCTAAAGACAGTTTGAGTAAGCCCTTGGTGAACTGTCACAGACTGGAACAATGACTCCCTTCCACTCCTGAGAGCTTTGCAAAATCATACATGCCTCACAAAATCCTAAGGAGTAAAATATGTCACCTGACAGGAGCATTCACCAACCTCTTAGCATTTATGCATTTATCACTCAATCTGCTTGCTGAACTAGTTGGAGGAAAGAGTATTTTTTATAGAGTGTATGGTCAAAATATTGATTCATGTTTTAACAGGAAGCTTAACTACATTCATTGTTGCTGTTTTTCTAAAGAGTGGACTATAACTACTTCCCTTATTTTCTAGGATGCTTTAAGGAGCAAACTCTCTGGCCATGATGGGAAAAGGACGAGTTTTGAATGGTTTTGAGCTTTTGGCTTCTGGGGTCATCAGTGTCCATTGGAAATGAATGCCAGGAGAATCAGTATGGATGCTGAGGAGGTGAAACAAGAAAAGAGGAGTGTCTCTGAGATAAATCAAAAGAGAGATGAGATTTTTTCCAAACTAAAAAGAGGTCACAGGTCCTAGTGAATCTTGCTCAGTCCTCACCTAACTAGCCCATTGCCTTCGCCTTTATCCATAACAGTACCTAATCTCTAAGAGTGATATGACCTTTGGCACCATATGGAGCTGTGAAGAGAAAGGAAAACTGAGTGTTCTAGAGACCTGGTCTGAGACAGAGGTGACACCCATATTACCTAGCTTGAAATACTGGACTTATATGAAACAATCTCAATAAAATTTTATATATTTTGCAAAGTGCGATGTTACTGATTTAGGGGAAGAAAGATGATGATGGCATATATAAAGTCACCAAACATTTTTATTCTATTGAAAAAGCAATTCTTTGTACCAGGTCTGATATGAGAGAGTTGGCAAAATATCTTCAAACTGCGACCCTTCCTCAGAGACATAAAATATATCAATTTACAAATAAAGAATAATAAGAAAATACTGCCATTATGCTTATTTTTCAGTCACACTGACAGCCACATTCCTCTATATTCTTAACAGCAAATGTAATTATGAAGAGTGTGAAACAAAAGAAACAACTATTTAGATGCCATTTTTCTAGCTTTTATCTGTAGGCACCGACTTATACACCAAATGGCCTTATATTTCCTGGTTTCCCTTGTCCAGAAATTCTAGGGACAGACTTAGCCTCTGGCCCAATGAGCGTCTGATCCTAGATCATGGTGGCAGCACTCAAGGTCTGGCAATCTGTGTGTTTCCATGACAACCAGGCACCATTACAGAGTCTGCCTCTTCGAGAGACATTTTACAGCTTTTTTTCTGGAGAAAAGGGAAAGAGGAAAAGGAAAGGAAGGAGAAGGAGAAAGATAGGCAGGTGGGGAAAATAAGGGGGAAAAGAAGTAAGAAAAGAGAGAACATGATACTAGAGGGAAGATGAAAGCCATTAAATATGGAGATAGCACATCAAACAGCCTAAAAAATACATACACTTTATTCGCAATCAGAAAGACTTCGGGGAATTTTACAATTTTTTTTCTTTCTCTATTTCTCTTTTTTCTCATCCTAAAGTTCCCAGCACCCTGGCTTTTCTCAATGTTTTACCTGCATGAAAGTTCCTCTTGGAATTTCAATCAACCAGCACTGTCAAGTTTTTCCCTTTCCTTTTTACATTTACTATATAAAAATGAGCAGGGGGTCAACTGCAACTGGAGGAAATCGCTAATCATTACAATACTCAAATTGCAGCCCCCTGGTGTATGAAAAATTGCTTTTTACTGCAGTCAAACGTGTGCTGGGTTCATCCAGAGCTTTACTATGAAAGGGAGCACAGATACTCGTCCTACTACAATCTTGCCAGCAACTGTAGAAAACTCATGAGACTAGAATGGATCTTCAAGATACTGTAGAAACAACAACAACAATAACCACACACAAACACACACACACACAGAGAGAGAGAGAGAGAAAGAGAGAGAGAGAGAGTTTGTTCTCTGAGCAGTTTCCCTTCTGTCACTTAACAATACCCACTCTCCCTCCCTTTTGATTTATTAAAAGTGGCACTGCATTGCTCCTAAGTTCTTTAGTTCTTCCTTTCCACTTACAGGCAGTTACTTTGAAAACTGTACAAAAATTGAAATAAAATATTACTCAATTCTTGAAAATATTTTACATCCCTTCTGGGAGAATGACAGAGAACAGGAGAGTGAAAAGTCATACCAGTATTTTTTTTCCAGAAAATCTGTGAGGAGAAAAATATATTTCATAATAGTTAATATTCTCTTCAACTGCATCCCTTTAAATTTCCAAAGGAACAGTGATATAGTTTTCAGCCTACTTATGTTTGGATTTTACAAAGAAATCTGAGGACATCTAATTTAATGATAAAAGAAAACAATTTAGGACCAAATTAACTGGTTATTTTATGCTCTACCCCTCTGCTTCTCTCAGTCATACAAAAATGCTAAAAGAAATGTGAGAAAGACAAAGAAGAGTGCTGAGTGAATTCACCCCCACGCACAGCTTGCACACAGCAGGCTGGAGAAAGTGCTGCATCCTACAGGGACAATATGCGAGGCAGTAGGAAATGAGGGTGAAGAAGAGAGGACAGCAGGTCCAAGGAGAGTCTGACTAGGGTGGGAAATTGAAATATGTGGAGAGAAGGTGAGAGAGAGATGGTAAAGGCAGAGGAAGGTGGAGAAGAAAAAGAACAGGATTTTTTTAAGAGAGGAAAGTGGAGAAGCAGAGAGGAGAAAGAAAAGGAGCAAAGTATAAATGACAGCAAATAATACTACCATATAGAAACAGAAAGAATTGGTCAAAGGAGAAATGGTAGTATTGAGAGGATGGCACATCCCTGTGTGCCAGGAAGACCCTGCCCTCATCTAAAATGGCAGCCATCGAAGCCTTCCTGCTCTCGGTTCCTTTGAATTCTTGGGCCAGTGCCCCTGAGGAAGATCTGATTAATGAATTGTGGCAGGACCTCATTGCATCTTAACGATTTAGGATTTTCCTTTCACTTCCTGCCTGTGGTTATGGATCTTTTATCTGCTTTATCTGTGAAGCCTAATGAATTCCTGTTAAGTCTTTATAGCACTTGTCCTTTCCACTTAAATCTTCCCCCATCCTATTTACCAAGTTTACAGTTCAGAGTGTTGTGTGCTAAATTGCTTGTGTTTTTACAACCATCACTAAATGCTGACTCTAGAAAGTAGTTAAGTTGCCAAGAGGAGAATCCTTGGGCAAGGAATAAGTAGAGCGGGATAGGTAGTGCTTCCTTCCTTCTTCCATCTGCTGTGTCTGCTGTTGTGGGTGCAGAGATTCAATGTGCACTGAGGGGTTCTCCTAGGACCTCTGCTTTCCTCAGGTCTGAAAGAAGGGAGGTTAAGTGAAATGGATTGGCAGTCAGTAGGCCGAAATTCTGTCCCAGACTTGCCATGACAAACCAGGTGAGCTAGCACAAGTTGCTTAAGCTCTCTGAGCTGCAGTCTTTTCATCTGTAAATTGGGATCAGTATACTTCCCTCTTCTACAGCAAAGCTGGGAGAGAAACATGGTACAATTAGGGAATAACAAAAAAGGTGGTGTGATGGCTGCAGTTGGTGATACTAAGGGACTGAAGATATAAAGGAACAGGTAAGGTGGAACCAAATAAAAGATGCCTTGAATCTCTATATGCTTCTCAGTTCCCCACCTGTAAAGTGAGTAGAAATTATGCCATAATTTTTTATGAAGACATTGGGAGAGTGTTTTAGCCCTTTGGATGTATAAAAAGTGCTAAGGAATCCAAAAGGGCGGTGTGCCTGCTCTAATCACCAACACCCTCCTGCAACCCCAGTCCTTCGATGTCTTGTCTCCTGAATTCCCCTAGCTCTGCGTATAGGCCTATCTCTGTTATGGCTAAAGCAGTCCCAAGGAAATCACTGGCTGCTCACAGTGCCTCTCAGCACAGGATATTCAGAATCATTTTATCGTGGGGTCCAGGATCCTTAAAGAAGTATGCAAAATGTACCTCCATCAAACAGTTTTACTACAAAAACAGAGGCCTGGTAAGACAAAACAGCAACATTTGGAAAGACTATGGTGTTTTGTGTGCTGCCTTCCCTGAGTCTCCTTCTGTCCTTGCCTTCAGAGATAATAAAGTTCTCAAGTTAGGAATTCCATCAATAGTGAAATTTTCAAACAGAAAAGATACCCTAATACTGTGAGGTATAACATACTACTAAAACAAGTCAAATATCCTTCTAGGTCCATGTACTTGGATTCAAACTACTAGGTAAAATTTCAGTAACATCTGACCCCAAATATTTTGTTATTTAATTTTTAATTGTTAAAGCCAACAGTCTCTGAAATACACAGAGGCCCACAAAAAAATCCATTAATATGGAATAAAATGAATGATTGAGCTAATTAACTAAACTAAAATGCAAATACCCCAAATAATGGTAACTCATTAAGCATCTTTATTAGTCTTTAAGCCTTTTTGTGAAACCAACTTTTTTAGGGAAAAAAACTGAGAGGAAATAAACAACAATCACTGAGTGTGTACTACATGCTTAGTGCTTTCTAGACACGTTACACAACTACTTATGTAGGAGTCATATGTTTAATCCTCACACTAACCCAGGAGATATTGACATCATGCTTATTTTACATAGGGGAGATGAGGCTGAGAGAGTTTATATGACTTGCCTTGGGTCACAAAGTTGGTAGAAATGGGGAGAGTAGGAGGGTCCTAGGTGCTTAAAGTAAAGAATGGCAAGGAAACATTGTGAAAAAGGATAATGGACCCAGCAAGGAGCACCTAGATATCCGAAGATAAATTTTGGTGACTTAATAAATTTGGAGGACTGCCCTACAACTCAATCTCCTACTTAGTTCATGCCATTTCCTCATTCATTCATTCATACTACAACTAGTTACTGAATTCCTACTACATGCAAGGCAGTGTGCCCACTATTGCAGGATGATATCAAGATGGAAAATATGGGACTCTGTTCTCCATGGGCTTACAGCCTAGCAGGGGGGAATATATATGCATAGAATCTTGGTATTTTTAATGCAAGTAGATAATTATGTCTGCTAAGAAGAGAAGAGATAAAGCCCTATGACCATGTGGAAGAAAAAGAGACAGCTTTTAAATAGTGAGGGTTAAGGAACACTTCCTAAAATAGATTGCCCAGAAGGATGGCCAGATTTTATATATGTAGAGAAACGAGGAAGGGCATTCTAAGTGGGGAAACAGAAACAACAAAAGCACAAAGCAGGAGAACATAGAACATGTGTGAAGAGAGAGTGGTTTCATTTCACATCTTTATTTATAGTCCAGAACTCTTTCACGAGCGCTAGATTGATTTTCTAACTGCATGCAAGATATCTCTTCTTCAAGTTTCCAGGACAATCTCAGATTTGGTACAGCCAACACTGAAGTCACATGTTCTTTGTGTTTCCTAATGATACTATCTTCTTGCCAGTCACCAAACTTGAACCCTTATTGTCACCTGTGACCCCTTCCTCTCTTGTCCTTATTTCCAACCCAGTGCCAAGTCTTACTCATTGTCTCTCTGCATTACTTTCTTTACCCAGGCCCCTCACCACAGTCTCATGTAGCATCTAGTCTTACTGCCTCCTGCCTCCACTGCCATCAATTAAGTACTTTGGAGGCATAGTCCTGATCACATGACTATCCTCCTTAACACACTCTATTCAGAGTTTACCAGAAACGTTCATTGAACAGTTTTCATGTGCCAGATACCATGCTAGTTGCTTTGTGTGTATTACCTCATCTAATGTTTGTATCAGCAGGAGAGGTAGGATTTTATCAGCACCATTTTATGTAGGAATCATGGAAGGAGCTTAATCTGCTCTTTCCACTGTGGTACAGGTATATTCGGGCATATCTGGAGGATCTGGGCCCAATCTACATTTTCAACCTCATATTCTGCCTTTGTAGAGGAAGAAAATGATTTTTTTCCTTCTACCCATTGTAGGTTCACTGTCTATAGCCCTTGTAACAAAAGACAGATTAACAAAAGAAAAACATACTAATTTATTTAACATACGTCTATGTGACACAGGAGCTTTTATTAGAAAATGAAGACCTGAAGAGGTGGTTAAAACTGAGTGTTTTTATACTAGGTTTGATGAAGAGTGGAAAGCTGTGAAGAAATGAAATAGGACAAAGGGAGTATGAGCTAAGTGTAACAAACTAGAGGAAACAGAGAGGTTTTTTTCTTTGTTTTTTTTTTTTTTTTTTTTTTTTTACCAGATTTCTCTTAGCATCCCTGTGTTGTCTTCAGGGATAAGTGTGCTTCTTTCCTCTATGTATAGGGAGGGCACCTGTCACATGAGCATCACAGGAGAGGGCAGTATTCAGTCCAAAAGAACAAAGTATTGCAAGAAGGAAGTGGGTAGTGAGCAGGACACAATGATCAAGAAGGAGAAGTGGCTTGAGCAGAGGACTTCATTGATCTCTTCAAGAGCACATTTGGTGAGGAGTTAAAGAATGAAGAGTAAATGAAGTAAGAGGGAATGAAAGCAGCAGGAACAGCTACTCTTTTGAGAAGTCTGGAAGTATGAGGGAAGGAAAAAAAGAGAACCCCTTTGTCAAGGGAGGGATGTTAGGATGCTGGAATCACCTGAGCACCTTCCCAGGCAGAAAGGGAAGAGGCAGGAGAAAGGAACAACTGATGGCACAAGAAATAGGAACCCTTCACAGCTCATTCCAAAAGATTCACCAGATAATGAAGTTAAGGGGAGAACTACCCTACACCATTTAAAGTAAGATTTAACTTGGAAACATTTCCTTTTTTGGAAAATATATGTCTCTTAAAACAGGGTATGCCATCACTAAGAGGTTTGATGTCTTAGCAGGCGACTGAATGGCAGCATGGCAAAAGATTAGATGATATACTTCTTCCAAGAGCCCTCGTGACCTGCCGGGATCTGCCATCTCATGTATAAGTTGATATTAAGTGCTTAATTTCAGTATAACTATAAGATAATAAATAATGATGATAAGCTGCTTCAAAGGAGTCTTCATTTGAAACATTTCTATAAGGTCTTGTTAGAATGTATAAAAATCCATGGAACCATCAGAGAAGGGACAAAAGTTGTTGAATGAAACTGCTAATATCTGAGTAAGAAAACTGAAAAGTGTTTATTGAGGTATCAGACTTGGAAATCCCTACTCCCCATTCTTATTTAGAGAGACAAGGAAAAAACACACACATATTTCTGTTTAAATATTGCCAATCATTTAATCACTTTAATCTTATCTTGATACCACAAATGATTATCTTAAATATTTGGGGCTCCAGCTTTCATTAATTTAAATCCAGTATTTTTTCATGTGGACATTTACTTTTAATCAGCCTCTACAAATGAGCCTGATTACCGTAAGTATTAATAATAATAATAAACTTGTTAATGACTTCTTTTCCCTCTTAACTTACAGGATTAAGCACCACCATTTATTCATACTCATTAGCATTTTCTTGACTGGAGAAACTAAATCAAATGCAAATGCAAGCTTATTTTCTATGCACAGTCATACAAACTTGTCAACAAATTTTTCCATTCTTTTCTTATTTTCCCACTTTTATGTGCATGCCAGAAAGCCACTTACTCTACTCTCCAAAGTAAACTGGGCTTATGTCAGATCATCATCAGGGGAGAGTGAGGGGCCAGAGCACTTGTACCACCATCACGATTAGTTATAGCAACAGCTGCTATTGAACACTTATAGGCCAGGCACTGTTTATGAACTCCATGTACATCTTGAATAAAACCTGTGACTTAGATACTCATAGGACGTCCATTTTGCAGATAAGGAAACTGAGATGTAGAGGAGGTTAAGTAGAAAACGGCAGGGTTCCTGTCTCTTGGTTTCCAAAGTTGGTACTCTCAGTCACTGGACTGCCAACCCACCCATAAAATACTCACATTACTTTACAAGACCCCTAGCTGTACATCCTTCAGAAAGCAAATGACCCAGGCCAAGAGGAGTCTGAGACTAAATTAAGCCAAGAAAGTGGATGCCATTTTAAATCCACCCACAGTCATGTTGGGCATGAGGTAAAAGGACCAACTCCTGGGACCTAGAGGGGTCTGATCATCAATAGTCTGGGGCCTTGGAGGAAAGAGCCTCTAACTTCCCAGTCATTGACTGAGCCACAAACCAACCCAGTAGCCAAAGACAGATGCAGGGAATATCCATGGACTGATAAAGCCACAGTTGCTGGAAGCAGAGTATTGAGACAAGTCCAGTGTCACCCTAGAGGAGAGACTGGGGCCACAATATGTTAAAAGCCTAACAGGGACAATCAATCTCAGGCGAATGGTATAAAAGCTCTAAAACAATATGGTTCCAGATTTTCCCTTTCTGACTTTATCAAGTGTCTCCTGCTCCAGTCTGCCCATTCTTCCCTCCACTCTGGCCCCTGCCCAAGGCACAGCTTTACACACCTGTGACTCCCAATCATGTTCAGACCATTTATAATTTCCCAGCTCCAACACCTTTCACTGTATACCAGATCTAGCTCTGCTACCTCTACTTCTGATCCCTTGGACAAGATGACCATTCATTTTGTTGCCCCTAAAGAATATATAGTTGTCAGATCCCAGTTTCTCCTGGGAGTAAATCCCAGGATTAAGTTTGGCAAGATATTTATACACGGTTACCTTTAGGCTAAGCCTAATTCAAAATCAAAACCTCAAAAAGCAACAGAAGACAGCAACCAGGCTTTTTCAGGTTTTCATGGGCTTAGCAAATCCTAAAGGCCTGAAAGCAAGAAAGGAGTCCCAAAGTTGGTTTAACATACCAAAGTCAATCAATGTAATACACCATATTAATATGATAAAGTATAAAACCAAATGATCATCTCAGTAGATGCAGAAAAAGCATTTGACAAAATCCAACACCTTTAATGGTAAAATAATTTTAAAATCAAGTAATCAAGATAGTGTAGTACTGACATAAGGACAGACGTATGGGTCAATGGAATAAAACTGAGAGTCTAGAAATAAACAAATACATTTATGGACAAATGATTTTAGACATGTATGCCAAGACAATTCACTGGGGGAAAAATGGTCTTTCAAGAAATGGTGCTAAGACAACTGGATACCAAATTGGACTCCTACCTCATACCATCCACAAAAGCTAACTCAAAATAAACCTAAATATAGGAACTTAAAACTGTAAAGTTACCAGAAGAAAACATAGGAGTAAATCTCTGTAACTTTGGGAGCTGGGCACGGTAGCATGCACTTGTGGTCCTAGCTACTCAGGAGGCTGAGGCCAGAGGATCACTCGAGTCTACGAGTTGGAGGCTGCAGTGAGCTATAACCATGCCACTGCACTCCAGCCTGGGTGACAGAGCAAGACCCTGTCTCTAGAAAAAAGTAAGAAATCTTCATAACTTTGGGTTAGGCAGTGGTTTCTCAGATGTGACACCAAAAGTATAAGCAACAAAAGAAAATATAGATAAATTGGACTTCAGCAAAATTAAAAACTTTTGTGCACCAAATGGTACAATCAAGAAAGTGGGAAGACAACCTATAGCATGGGGAAAAAAAATATTTGCAGATTATATATCTGACATGATACTTGTACCTAGAATATATAAAGAACACTTACAACTCCCCAGTAAACAGACAATTCAATTTAAAAATGGGCAAAGGGGGGCCGGGTGCGGTGGCTCATGCCTGTAATCCCAGCACTTTCGGAGGCCGAGGCAGGCGGATCATGAGGTCAGGAGATAGAGACTATCCTAGCTAACATGGTGAAATCCTGTCTCCACCAAAAATACAAAAAAATAAAATTAGCTGGGCCTGGTGATGGGCACCTGTAGTCCCAGCTACTTGGGAGGCTGAGGCAGGAGAATGGCATGAACCCAGGAGACGCAGCTTGCAGTGAGCCGAGATTACGCCACTGCACTCCAGCCTGGGTGACAGAGTGAGACTCCGTCTCAAAAAATAAAAATGAAAAAAGGCAAAGGGGACCAGGCACTGGGGTTCTCACCTATAATCCCAGACTTTGGGAGGCTGAGGTGGATGGCTTGAACTTAGGAGTTTGAGGAGGCCAGCCTGTGCAACACAGTGAAGCCCCATATCTACAAAAAAGAAATTAAAACAACTGGGCATGGTGGCATGAGCCTGTGGCCCCAGCTACTTGGTAGGCTGAGGTGGGGAGGATCACTTGAGCCTGAAAGGTTGAGGCTGCAGTGAGCCATGATTATACCATTGCACTGCAGCCTGGGTGACAAAGTGAGACCCTGTCTCAAAGACAAAAAATAAATAAATAAATAAACTGGGCAAAGGATTTGAATAGATATTTCTCCAAAGAAGACATATAAATGACCAATAAGCATATAAAAAGATGTTCAACATTATTAATCATTAGTGAAAGGCAAATCAAAACCACAATGAGATGCCACTTCGCACCCACTAGGATGGTTACAATCAAAAGGAGAGCCAACAAGAAGTGTTGCTGAGGATGTGGAGAAACTGGAACCCTCACAAATGATTGGTGGACTGTAAAATGGTACAACCATATTGGAAAACAGTTGGATAGTTCCTCAAACAGTTAAGAATAGAGTTACCATAGCAATTCCACTCCTAGATATACACTCAAGAGAAATAAAAATTTACATTCACCTAAAAATTTGTATACAAATGTTCATAGCAGCATTACTTGTAATAGTAAAAAAGTGGAAACAACCCAAATGTCAACTGAGCGATGAATGGATAAACAAAATAAGGCATATCCGTAAAACATAATATAATCTGGCAATACAAAAGAATAAAGTACTGCCACATGCTGTGACATGGAAGAAACTTGAAAATAGTATGCTATGTGAAGAAAAGCCAGACACACACAAAAATACACATACTGTATGATGCCATTTATATGAAATGTCCAGAATAAGCAAATCCATAAAAACAGAAAGTAGTGTAGTGCCTGGGGGTGGATCAGGAGAGTGAGGGAAGGGAGCAAGAAGAAAGAGTAAGTGCTAATGTATATAGAGTTTCTTCTGGGGGTTCTTAAATTTGTTCTAAAATTAGATTGTGATGATAGTTTTTCATTGAGTTTTTAATTTAGAACAAAAAAACACAAAGGGTTGATGAAAACCTTAGAAAAGTAGTTAATGGCATGCCCAAGTTCAGGTGTCTCCACCACACTGAAGAGCAGGAACCTGGTAGAAGATGTAAAAATAAGTCCATTCTTTTCATTTATGATCCATATAAACTTACATGGATCTACTCTACATAGTCATATGCTTTCAAAAATTTACAGGATAACAAACAAATGGTGTCCCTCAGAAATATGGAATCTAATCCCCACATCTGTCAGCAGCTTGCTGTAGGACTGGTTTACATCAAAACCTGTACATTATTTCCTCATTAATAACTGATCCCTGTTCTGTGTGCCTGCACAAGTGTCAAACAAGCAACAAGAAAAAAAATGGAAACCTTTCATGTGTTCAGAATACTCATGGATAAATCCATCTGAATGTATCTGAAGAGCTGCTAAAAGAGCCACCAGGCCACCTGTGCCGAGAGCAGTGATGTGCTGGAGAAGGCTCATTCCACCCCTTAAGAGCCAACCATGCTCCTCTCATTGACACTCTATGTTCAATGACATCACATGAGTAACTTGAGATCAGCCATAGTTTTAGAATGACTTTCACTTTCTCAGTTTAATTTAGTCCAAAGTGTCTCACGGCTTGAGCGATTTCCTTTCTGAAGACCTTTCAGTAAGGGAACTTATGAACTAATGCGTCCTATGAGCAGTTCAGTGATTAAAAGCACCTGCTTTGGGGTCCGAGCGACAGAGGCTCTAGTCCTGTCTGGCTCTGCCATTTCCTAGTTACTTAACCTGTTTTCCAGAGAGCTAGTTTACCAGCACAGCACTGGCGGCTTTCAAGGAAGCCTCTCATTTTAATGGCATCATGGCTCACAGCTTGACTTAAAGACCATGGGTGAGAACCTAAGAGAAAGGCCATTTTGAAGACAAAACAGTGTCTGTCACTCAAAATTGTGCTCCAGCAGAGAGTGAGTCCTAGATAACAAGGGGCTATAACGAAGAGCAGATGTTTCTCCAAGATTCCTGAGCCATATGGAACAAGAGCCCAAGGTATCCCTGAGGTTTCTTTACCGGCAGCAGCTAGCAGAAGCTAGGGCAAGTTGTGGAGCACTCTGCAGAATCAGGTGGACCCTGCCCAAGCTGAATTTGGACTAGCTCACATTTGGAATACATGGAAAGAAAAATGAGACAGCCACTTGTGGACTTGTGAATTAGTTTGCACACACACACACACACACACACATATTATTTACTAACATGAACAACCTGCTTCAAGGGTCTGATGGCTCATTCTTATTCTTTGTGATCCCTGCTGACTCTTCTCCAAAGCCCAAGAGATTTAAACTCTTAGGTCAGAATGGATGACTCTTTTATTTATTTACTTATTTCTTTAGATACCCAATTCTCTTTTATTGAGGCCTCTCTGGGGTAGGTCAAAGGTCTTCACTGGAAGGCTTATTTATTGGTGCTGCTTCCTGAGTCCTGGGGATTCATCGCATCAGGCAGCATTGGCAGGCTGAAGAAGGGGTCGATGTGCAGGGCCTCAAAGGTGTCTCTGACCCAACCTGTAAAGCCAGCCCCACTGTAGCTGTGGCCTGTGGCTGGGGAAGCCAAACTCATGCTTCGTCTTGCCATCACCAGGAGCGGGTCACCCTTGTACAGCCGTTGCTAATCAGGCAGTCATTTCAGGATACCTTCAATAACATGGTGCTGGACTCCTTGATGTCTGTGAAGATGGTGGTCATGGCCCCAGCCCAGCCCTACTCTTTTTTAATAACAGCTTTACTGAGATATAATTCACACATCATACAATTCACCCTTTTAAAATGTATAATTTAGTGGGTTTTAGTATATTCCCAGAGTTATATGACCATTACCACTACGTAATTTTAGGACATTTTCATCACCCTAAAAAGAAACCCACACACATAGGCAGTCACTACCCATTTCTCCCTCCCCCAGCCCCTGACAACTACTAACCTACTTTTTGTCTCTATGGATTTGCCTATTCTGAACACTTCACAAAAATAGAAAAATTCAACA
This sequence comes from Theropithecus gelada, assembly GCF_003255815.1. Taxonomy (NCBI): domain Eukaryota; kingdom Metazoa; phylum Chordata; class Mammalia; order Primates; family Cercopithecidae; genus Theropithecus; species Theropithecus gelada. The sequence continues at coordinate 69,334,982 of NC_037681.1, read as the reverse complement.
TATGTCCTTTTGCATCTAGCTTCTCCCGTTTAGCATAATGTTTTAAAGGTTTATCTATGCTGGAGCATGTATCAGTACTTCATTCCTTTTTATTGAAAAATGATGTTCCATTACATGGATATACTACATACCATTCAACCATTTGTCAGTTGATAGATATTTGGGTTGTTTCCACTTTTAGCTATTATAAATAATGCTCCTGTGAACATTCAGGTACAAGTTGGTGCCCAACTCTTTAGGCATTTGAATCTTTCCTGGCTGTGCTCCTGGGCAGATAAATGGACCTGCAATAACACATCTCTTTTAGGCTCCCCTAGCACTTTCTTCTCCATTCTGTACTTTTTCAAGGAAACGGGTTCATGCTCTTTGCTGGTCTCCCTGCCTCTAAGCTCTCTCCAAGTCTAGTTCTCCACACATTTTGACATCAGGTATATTTTTATTGGAATGGATCTTTATGGCATCAATTCCATGCTCAAGAGATTTGGCTAACACTCAAAGCCTAGAAGCCCCTGTCTCTTCACACCACCAATCCCTACCTTTATTTAATCTATGTTTATCAGGTGTCACCTTGCAAATCTCTCTGCTATCTTATGCCCACCTCATCATTTATCCAGCAAACATTACTGAATTCCTTGGCGCAGTGCTGCACACTGGAAGCATCAAGAAATGACTGAAAAAGATCCCTAGCCTTGAGTTCATTTTCTGGATCTGAGTGGAGTAGGGGGGTGGGTGGTATTGGAGAGGGTGAATAGACATGTTAACAGAGAACAAATAAGCATTATGCAGAAATGGACTACTGGTTCAGTCCACTGGTGACACATCCAACCCTCTTAGAATCTTTTTCTAACTCCAGATGAAGTTTTTGATAAAACTTATTTGGCACAGGATTTTTATAACTGAAATTTTGTGAACTCTTTTTAATTTTATTTGCACAAAAATACAAAAAAAAAAAAAAAAGAAGAGTAAGCAAGTAAGCCCCATTTGCCCCAAGCAATGCTGAGGCTAGAAAGTGGGAGGCATTCTCAGATTGCCCTGAACAGCCACATCTGCATGTTGTCAGGATTATCAAAATTGCCATGACAATGACCCAAGGGTTCTTCCTCAGATAAACCCTGCAAATACTCAGCAGATTTCAGCCAGACTCAACTGCATGCCCTTGAGGTTTGCAGTTTGCATGCTGTAAAAAAAGCTGGAAGTAGGGGTGGGAGGGTGGAAGGAGGAGGTAGGATGTGAAGCAAAGGGGAAGAGGCCAGCTGAGGCTGCACAACCTTGCAATAATGTTCAGCTCAAATATGAAGAGAAATCAGTTGACATCCTGACTTTGTCTTTCTCTAGAAATGCTGAGGTAGAGCTGTAAGCAGCTTCAGGTCAAATTGTTAAGTGTCTAAGTCTCAGAACTCTTCCCCATCTATTGACCAGAGGAGGATGGACCTGTGAAGAGGGAAGGTATGTATAGCGTTTTGTTCCCCAGAGAGTCTTCCTTAGACCCTATACCTAGGGCTTGGCCACTTGACAAACTGTGATATGATTACATTTAGTCTTCAGAGTCCTGGCCTCCAGTTTCTTGACTCTCCTTGCCTCATTTTCAGCCCTGATTCAACTGGAGATCAGTTCCTCTCATTGGATGAACGCACTTAGGCCCAGAACATGAAGAGACTAGATACTCTTCAGTTGGGGATGCTGTAGATGAAATGCTTTCATCAAAAGAAGGTTGGACAAGATGATCCCTAATTTTATTCCAATCAAAGCTTCTACAATTCTAAGATTTACCCAAAGGAACAAAGCTATTTCATGGCAAAGTTTGGACCAAATCCCAGGTCTCTCCCCTCCCAATCCAGAAGCCGCTGGAGAATAAGCCCCAGTACATCTTTGATGATGAGCTTATCATCAATTTGGATTTTTAGCTCAGATCTTAAACATCTGTTATGCACCAGGTAGACATTATCTTCACAATTTTCATGAGAAGGAGAGGGTGCATGGAGGGGTGAAAGGGGAATAGAGCAAGAAGACATGCAGAACTCCCTTTTTACAACTGATGTTTTTCTTAAAAGCTGAAAACACAATCACATTCTGCAAACCAACTTACATTTTCAAATGAAAGTTCAACTGCCCCATAAATGGATATTACCATGAATTCTTATAAAGGGGGCAATCCTATCATTGTAAAGCAAATGACCACTCCTTAATGTATTAATGTAGGATATTTAGATGTTCGTGTTTGGTTTTGATTAAAGCTCTGCCCATATTCTTGTAGTTATTTTACCGTAAAACTAAGACAGTAAAACCAAGCTCCAAAAAGATGTCATGTCTTGTCCAAGAACGCCCTAAGACTAACTCCACACTATCATGACTCAAATCCCTTCCCTAGTCACCCAGTTTCACAGCCTAGATCTCTAAGGAACTAAGGGACTTGATCTGATCTCTTCACTTTGCCTACATCAGAGCCGAGAGCTCCAAGTTGGGCATATCTTGAGTTTTTTTTTTTAAGCAAGGCTTTCAAACAACCTTGTGCTGGATCCTGGCATGGAAGCAGAGGCTCATGTCCCTGACATACAAAGTCACTCTGAGTTCCCCTAATTCCACAGCAATTCCCTGCCTGCTGGGTCTTATTGCTTAACAGGAACATAAGCTCCTCTGACATTGACCTGGACAAGTGCTGCGTATTTGGGAAGACAGGGGAAAAGGCGAGCACAAAACATCTTTGAGCACATTACCGACGTGCCTGATTTCTGCAGGCTGCTCCAGTGGCCTGACTCCCTACTCTGGATGGGGGACTCTTGAAACAACAGGCTCACAAGGCATGGGCTCCCTGGGAAGTGGTGAGCTGCAGAAATAAACTGCTCCTTTCCTTAAAACAGCCAGTGGCTCACACCTGTAATCCCAGCACTTTGGGAGGCCGAGGCGGGCAGATCACTTGAGGTAAGGAGATCGAGACCATCCTGGCTAACACGGCAAAACCCCCTCTCTACTAAAAATACAAAAAATTAGCCAGGCATGGTGGCGGGTGCCTGTAGTCCCAGCTACTCAGGAGGCTGACACAGGAGAATGGTGTGAACCCGGGAGGTGGAGCTTGCAGTGAGCCCAGATCACGCCACTGCACTCCAGCCTGGGCGACAGAGCGAGACTCCTTCTCAAAAAAAAAATAATAATAATTAAAAAAAAAATCAGCCCTGAAAACTCACTCTTAGTACAACAAAAGACATAAAATTCTTATTGTTTTTCCTTTTTTCTCTCAATTCCCTTTAATATGATAGCAGTTGAACTCGCTGCTCATTGACCAGGCCATTCATTTACCAATTAGGTAAAGGTGGTAGCTCTTAACTTGTTATCAGACCCTGATGGATTACCTCTTGTAAGGAATTAACCTCCTCCTACCTATTTGAATCTTCTGTCTCCAAGTAGGCTACGTGTTCTCAGAAGACTGAGGCAGGGCCATATAAGCCTTTGCTTTACCCACAGAAAGTCTTGCTAATGTTCGGAGTAGAGTTGGCACTCAGTAAACTCATTAATCTATGGATGATAATTTTTAAGTGCCTCCAGCATTATGAATCTCAGTCTACAAACTCGGATATGCCAAAACAATTCTCCTTTATTCTCATTAAATCAAATTAATTTCCATTTTGAGTTCACAGGCTGCTAGACTTGCAAGAATTTCAATGTCAGGCATTTACAGGAGTCTTCTTTCTCCTCAAGGTCTCCCTAGAATCCAGGGGGCTTCCATGGTGCTCCGAAAATTAGGGTTAGAGCCTCTCTCTTCTTGTCCATCGTAGTCATTGCTACCCATGATGAACCCTGGTATCTCTCTGCTGACTAAAAAAAAAAAACACCATTGGGAGCACAGGGGCCTAAGGTCAGGACTCCCTAGGTTCACCATTCACCCCCTCTCTGAAATCTTCCTAGGTTAACTAAACACATTAAAGAGGGGACATAGCATCCTCCCAAACCCAAAAAGAACACAGTACTATTTCCAAATGAAGAGGATACTGGGTAGGCAAAACAACTAATGCCTGTCACAAACAGAAGACAGCATTCAAGGTAAAAAGCTGCCAGGAGGAGAGCAAAACATCCTCAGCAATATTAATTATATTTGATGCTTAAAATGAACCTGGATCATTTGCAGATACAAATACCAAGAACTGACTGAAGAAAAGTGATACAAGCATTAATATAAAGAAATGACCAACCCCACAGAAGACTGTGTGGGAAGAGAAAAGAATGAGCCATATCCTATATAATGAAGATAAATGGGAAAGAAAACTGTGGAACAGATGATAAAGAGGACTGTTTTCTTAGGAATCAAGATTTTCTCAATTATCTTGAAAGGAGCAACTTGAGATTTATTCAAGAATTCCACTTCAAAACCATATGTCGTTGCTGTATAGAAGTATGTCTAGGCTAACAATGTAGTAAAATCAACATACTTCTCATAATAATGTGTGGGTTTCATTATCGTTGACTATTTTTTTATGGTCTTCAAAGTCCCTGGTTAAAGAATTATTCCTATTATTAAATATGGATACCTTAACTAGATATAATTCCAGGAAAGATTCTTAGCACCAAAGTAGGCAAAAATCAGGTAAGCTACGCTGATTAGAGATGATGTCTCAAGATTTATTTCTCTGTGTGTGTGTGTATACTGCACATGGATTAGGTCTGAAATGCAGAGTTTTAAAAACAAAACAGCTATGTCAGGGCACCATTTCCCAAACTGGTGTCCCACAAATTAGCTCTTTGAGATTCTCTTTGTGGGGGAAAAAAAAGGGAATGAAGTTTTGTAAGTTAAGAGGAGTAGAAATTAGAGACAGAAGTCTCTTATTCGAAGACCACTGAGGTAGTTCACTGGCCAGGTATTAAAGGACTGTGATAAGGAAAAGTGATTGTGGGGGCAGGGGAAGGAACGGCTAAGTGAGGCATCCATCCAAGAAGTAAAATCATCAAAAGAGTGTCTAGTAATGACCCCAAAACCTAGAAGTCATAACCCTTTGTTCTTAACCATAAGCTTATCTTTCCTCAAGAATAAGTAGTTCAGCAATGACATAGATTAATCTTAAAATAATTATGCTGAGTGAAAGAAGCCAGAAAAAAAAGTGCATAATGTATTATTCAAACTATATAAAATTCTAGACTATGCAAACTAATCTCAAGTGAGAGAAAGTAAATCAGTGGTTGATTGGGGCTGGGAAGCTGAGATGGGTGGCACAAGGAGGGCAGAATTACAAAAGAGCAGGAGGAATCTTTTGGGAGTGATGGATAGATTCATTTTCTTGATTATAGTGATGGTTTTACATGTAGAGATGTCAAAAAACATCAAACTGTACATTTTAAGTATGTACAGGTCATTGTATATCAATTATACCTTTATATCTGATAAAGCTGTTGAAAGAAAGAAGGAAAGGAAAGGAGAGGAGAGGAGAAGAGGAAGGAAGGGGAAGGGAGAAGAATATGTATTTCATTGAACTTTATCTATAGCAGAGCTTCTCAACCACAGCACTACTGACATTTTAGACCAGATAATTCTTTGTTGTAGGAGGGGAGCTGTCCTGTGTATCTTAGGACGTTTGGCAGCATCCCTGGCTCTACCCACTATATGCCAGTAGCACTACCCACCAGCAGTGATGACCAAAGATGACTCCAGACACTGCCAAATATCCCCTTGTCAGTAGAAAAAGAGAGAGAAATGCCCCCAGTTGAGAACAATGTGTATGCAGGGATTTAGCAGGTTACCAGGACTTAAAGGAAGAGAGTAACCTGAGCTCATGTAAGCCAGGATATTAATTCAAACCTAACAATTAGTGCTGAGGATGTAACAGAGCTGCAAGCTAGATGCAGAGGGAGGGTGCTGGAGGGCTGTGTGGCTCCTGACGAAATGCCATGCCACTCCTCTTCTGCAGCAAAGCCAGTGCTGTAGAAAAGGAGGATGAAACTGTGGCAAAGCAAAACTCAAAGGAAAAGAGAGAAGTATTCAAATAATAACTTGAATTTGTTTATATTTCCCAGAGTACTTTTAGTCATATTATCTTACTGGGTTTTTACAAAGTCCATGTGAGGACGAGGGCGTAGATATTGCTCTCCTTATTTTTCAGATGTGGAAACCAAAACCTACAAGGAGTATCCATCAGCCTCTGAGTTACTACTAGGTGTCTGAGCACACTGTTAGACTTCTGAGTCTCACCAGTAAAGGAGGGTCAGATAATCCCTCACCATGTTAGATCTTCCAGATAAAAGTTCTGAAGGGATGTGATTAAGAATTCTTAATCTCTGATGGCAATCCAACAAGAAACAAGCTGTAACACTGCAAGTGAGGAATTTAGGAAGTTTGACTTAAAGAATTATTTCTGGGGTGAGTCTTGTCAGGCAAAGAATGTATGAGTGAGGGATATTGAAGAACATCCTCTTCTAGTGCTTAAAAATAGAAGATACTTACTTTACTGGAATGATTTAAAGTCACTGATGGAGGGTAGGGAGGTAAACAGAAGACTATGCCCAGCCCTGTAATTCCTTGCACCAATAAAAGGAAGGGAGAGGATTCAGAAGTGAGGGATGGAAGATCATTTTGAATTGAGAATCTAGATTCAACTTCAGCATGAGTAAGAAGGGGCTAGATTTCAAGTGTACCCAGCCTCTTCTTCCTGCACCCTTTGTCCTTCGCATATATTAAAATTCTTCATTTAGAAAGACATAATCATTTACATGTAGTGTGAAGATCATGATGCCTCTCCTCGAACAAAGAAAAGCATTGCTCCCCAGAAAAAGAATCTCAGGCCTGTGAAGGAGGTGGAGAGAGATTTGGCAAACGGGCCTTCATGAACCACACCAATATTCCAGTTGGAAGCTCGTTAGTTATTAGAATGTAGTGACTAGCCGTGTGTGTGTGTGTGTGTGTGTGTGTATGTGTGTGTGTACAATGCAATGATATTTTGATGGCCATACTTGCATTTTAGAGTATCTTTCTTCTAGAGGAGCTCAAAGAAAGTTCCATATGGGCTTTTAAATTTTGTAATTATATTTTTTAACACTTTATAGTGAACTATAAACAGAATCATGAAAAAAGAAAAAGTCCAGCCCTCCTTAACACAAAACCTAAAGGAGAATCAAGATACAATGGTCTCTCCTTGCCTTAATATTGTAAGATATAAATTTTTCATAATTGCAATAAACATGCCCATATTATTTTAAGGTTTTATTTCACTCAATATCACATAATCTATATGTTTTCACATCTCTACTTCATTCACATATTTTGAAAAAGCAATGTGATATTCAAATTGTTAACACACTAGATTATTTAACCAACTTGCTACAGTTTGATCATTCACATTGTTTTTCACTGAAAGAAAAAAAGTCTCAATGGAGGTATGATAGTTCTCTTCCATTATTTTGCTCATTCATTCATTCCTTCATGGAACATGATAGAATGAAAAGATGGAAGCATCTTGAATCCTTGGCAGTATCTCACTGCTGTTATATCAATGCTAGACTGCCTACCTCCTAGACCCCTACTTATTCAAGCCACAATAGTCAATTTTCTGCTTCATGCAGCTAAGAGATATGCTGATACACCACTGAGGCATCTTTAGGTCTGCATCTTATTTCTCTTATCTTTGAAGGAGAGATGGCCCTCCTGCTTTTTGAACTAGCTCTTCGCATGCATTCGGGATCCCATTTCCTCTTCTGCTTCCTCTTAGGCCATGTTCTTACAATCATCTCCTTTCTTGTTTGCATACTCAATCTTTCCCTCCATTCTGGCTCTTTTTTATGTCCACTAACAAAACTGTTAGGAACTTCCTAGCCTAAAAAAAGATGCTTTCCTTTGAAATATGTTTCAAAATACCAAGCACACCCCTAGGTTAATGTTGCCTTCCTTGTTCTCCCTTTACTACCAGACTTCTTGGCAGACTGGTCTATACCTACTCACTCTTATATCTACTCAGTCTCTTTCAAGCTGGCTTTCAACCCATAATGGTGGAATCAGCAATAAGTTCACCAATAACCAACCTCCTAATTAGCAACTCACACAAGCTTTCTCAGCCTCCATCTTCCCCCTACTTTCTGCCTGACACTTCTGATCACCTTCTCCTCCTTTAAACTTTTTTATAAAGTATAAACATATTACAGAAATGTTGGAGGAAAATTATTTTAAATAAAATAACTTATTTAAATAGTTATTAAACATTTATCTAGTAAATAAATTAATTTAAATATTTATTAAATATTTTAATTTATTTTGAAAACAAAGGAACATTGAAATGTAGCCATTTCCTTTCCTTTCCTAAACACCACTAAAATATTTTTCTTTAAAGAATATACCCTCCCCCACAAAAAACAAACACACCCAAAAGATAAAGGGAGAAGAAACGATCTTTGGTTGCCATGAGGCTACTCATGCCCCTATCTGTGGAAGTGGAATTGACCAAGGATCCCCACTGCTGGGCTCTGAAATCCCGCTAAATCCACAGTTGATCTTGACCCAAGCCATGCTTCCCCAGGGCAGCTCCCAGCTAATCATGACTCAATGAGTATGCCAGGGAAATTGAGGCAGGTCCATTCCCAGGGTCCAACAGCCAGCTTTGACTCAAGTACTCTTGTCAGTCTAGTTGAACTTTCCTTAGACTGCACTGTGGTCTAGGACATTTCGCCACAGCATACCTTTCTTCTCTCCTTCATTCTCATTTCAGTCTGATGCTTTCCAAGTCTTTTCTGGCTCCCTGTGCCCCCCATTTTCTCTCACCCAGGCAGTTTCCCTAATAAAATTCTTGTACATCTAATATCATCTTGGTATCTGCCTCTTGGAGGACCTGAACTAATGCACAACTGTAGATGAAAGATCTTAACAAATATTTGGAACTTATGTGAATGGAGGAGCAGTAGTTAACATAGCAGTATGCCCTGAAAGCCCTACAGAAAGAATTTGTAGGATCTGATAAGCATTGAAATGGATTAGCAGAAAGTCTCAGGTCTTGGAGACTCAAGTTATTGCAATAAGGTAGAGGTATAGTGTGGTGCTAAAAACAGATCTATTAATTGAAAGCCTGTATACAGAGAGGTTAAACCACCAGCTCCTCTCCCTGACCTTGCCCATCCTCCACCAGCTAAGCTTCACCACACTTCTGATCTACCGAAACTGTGCAGGCAAGTATTACATTTTTCACTATTAGCTTTTTTTTTTTTTTTTTTTTTTTTTAAAGACAGGGTCTCACTCTGTCACCCAGGCTGGAGTGCAGTGGCATGATCATGGTTCACTACAGCCTTGATCTCCCCAGCTCAAATGACCCTCCCACCTCAGCTTCCCAAGCAGTTGGCACCACAGTCTTGTGCCACCAGGCCCAGCTAATTTTTTAATGTTTTATAGAGATGTAGTGTCCCTATGTTGCCCAGGCTAGTCTCAAACTCCTGGGCTCAAGTAATCCTCCTGCCTTAGCCTCTCAAAGTGCTGGGATTATAGGTGTGAGCCACCACACCTGACAATATTAGCTTTTAAAAGCCATTTGGCTAGTTTTAGCATGAACATTGCTTTGATGCAATTTTTCATAAGTAAAAACTTAAACAGAAGTACTTTCATTATAGGGCTGTTATAATGGGCTTCAATAGCTGAGATTGTCTGAAACTGAAAGAGCTGGTCCAAGCAATCTGAGGAGGTAAAAAGAGTGTGAAAGAACAGATGCTACTATAAAGTACAGAGTCATAGGTGGCATCCTAAACCAAACAGAGAAGAGTTGGAGAGAAGAGTTGGAAACCAAATCAATAAGGAGAAGAGGGGATTTAGGATATTTACACAGCTGTTTTGGCCATCTGAGCACCTTATAACTGCCAAGAATACCAGTTGGTATCCATGGCTTGCTTTATAGGCTACCAGGTAAATGGTACATATACTTAACTGACTTCAAGGTACAAAATTGGAACAGGAAATTACTTTCCCTTTTTTCCTCAAAAAAACATACTTACATTATTGTATTTACAGTATAAGTTTTACTTTGTATTCTAAGTTTTTCAATATACAACTTTTTCTCTATCTCTAAATTAGCCAAATTATCATTTTAAATTATTGCATACTTCATTAAGTGAATCATAATGTCTTTATGTCACTATAATGTTGCGGAGTATTCAGGGTATTTCAAATTTGTCATATAGATACTGCTATAATGACCATTTTCATTCTTATAACTTATTTATTGTGTTCAGTTATTTTCTTTGGAAAGTTCTCAGTGCTAGAATCACTGAATTGTGGGATATACACATATGCCTGGCTCTAGATGGGAATTACCATATTGCTTTCCAAAAGGCTTAAATCATTTTAAATGCATGAGTGTATGTTTTATAATTATTTCTCTGCCATTTGGTGCTTCCTTTAAGTGACTTTTCTCTTGGCTAATTTAGGAGTAAAGTCATACATAAGGTTTTCTTTAATTTCATGTCTTTAATTTCAAGGAGGAATAAACTTCTTTGTTTTTGTCTGTCCTTTGTATTGTTTTTTAGGTGGATGGTCAACTTCACTGCGTATTCCACTCTCCTCATACCTCTCTGATGGCCCCTCCTCCACCTTCTTCCCTGGCTCCTCCAATTCCTCCTTTTCCCCAGTGTGGGCACAGGCATTCCCATGGTGCTGTCTTTAGCCCATTTTTCTTCTCCATGGGTTTCTCTATCAATCTGAAGAAGTGTTTTCCAGAAGGCCTTTAGATCCCCTTCTCCATGCATAAAAGTCACCTCAGACACTTTTTAAATTCACCTTTCCTGCCCTGACATAAAGTATACAGAAGCAGAATCTCCCAAAGCGCCCTCCAAATCCATCTCTTCAGGAATTTCCCAGAAGTGATTCTTAAACCTTGATAACCACAAATGTAGGATTCCCAAATTTGTCTCTCCCATTTTAGCGTTTCTCTTGCTTTATGTGAGCACAGTTCAGCTGCCTCCTGAATCTCTCCAGGAAGATGTCACCTCAACTCTACACATCCAAATGGCACTCCTGGTCTTGATCACTCCCATGTCTCTCAGGCATGCTCAGCACTTCTGCAAATCAGCTTCTCCTTTCGCTGAAAGAATTCTCGTCTCCTGAAAACAGTAGCAGTATTCTTACAGTCTGTCAGCCCCACAGGCACAGTTCAGTACCACCTGCTATTTCTAAACTATTCTTTAAAGGAGATTCCCCTTTTGATAAGGGCCTTACTAGCCCTAGGTAATGACTGGCCTCTCTGTCTGCATGCCACATGATGTCCAGAAGGCATAATTCAATGTGACAGATATGATCAGCAGCAGGCCTATGGATAGTGCATCTCTAATAGAGCTGGCATCCAAGCAAGCAGTATCTCAGCGTGCCTGAAAGCAGATCCTATACAGGCTGAGGAGGAGGATAAGAAAAGAGGGCCATTGCATCCACACAAAGCAAGCCAAGAGTAAACATGGGTTTTCTTCTCTCCCCCTGATCTCTGGGTTCTGAATGCATCTGAGAGCAAGCTGTATGTAGGGTCTACTTCCTGGCACAGCTTTGATGGGGGGAAGCTTCCTATGGGGATTCCTCCCTTCCCTCTAGAGGACCCACCTCCTATGCTCTACATACCCAGTATCTTCACACCACCCTGGGCTCTCCCAAACTTATTCTAAAAATAAATAATTCAGATGAAGATACAGTTGACTCAAAGTGCTCCCACCCTGTGTCGTATTTTTATTTCAAAAAGGAGCCTGGAAAGGACAATGCCCTCAAGGAATATATTGATAACATTGGAATTTCTTTTTTTTTTTTTTTTTTTTTGTTTTTTTTTTTGTTTTTTTAAATTTATTTATTATTATTATACTGTAAGTTGTAGGGTACATGTGCATAACGTGCAGGTTTGTTACATATGTATACTTGTGCCTTGTTGGTGTGCTGCACCCATCAACTCGTCATTTACATCAGGTATAACTCCCAATGCAATCCCTCCCCCCGCCCCCCTCCCCATGATAGGCCCCGGTGTGTGATGTTCCCCTTCCCGAGTCCAAGTGATCTCATTGTTCAGTTCCCACCTATGAGTGAGAACATGCGGTGTTTGGTTTTCTGTTCTTGTGATAGTTTGCTAAGAATGATGGATTCCAGCTGCATCCATGTCCCTACAAAGGACACAAACTCATCCTTTTTTATGGCTGCATAGTATTCCATGGTGTATATGTGCCACATTTTCTTAATCCAGTCTGTCACTGATGGACATTTGGGTTGATTCCAAGTCTTTGCTATTGTGAATAGTGCCACAATAAACATACGTGTGCATGTGTCTTTATAGCAGCATGATTTATAATCCTT
>NC_037681.1:69230879-69317718 GCF_003255815.1 Theropithecus gelada | reverse complement strand
ACCGAATTTATTGAGCGTTTTTAGCATGAAGGGCTGTTGAATTTTGTCAAAAGCCTTTTCTGCATCTATTGAGATAATCATGTGGTTCTTGTCTTTGGTTCTGTTTATATGCTGGATTATGTTTATTGATTTGCGAATGTTGAACCAGCCTTGCATCCCAGGGATAAAGCCCACTTGATCATGGTGGATAAGCTTTTTGATGTGTTGCTGAATCCGGTTTGCCAGTATTTTATTGAGGATTTTTGCATCGATGTTCATCAGGGATATTGGTCTAAAATTCTCTTTTTTTGTTGTATCTCTGCCAGGCTTTGGTATCAGGATGATGTTGGCCTCATAAAATGAGTTAGGGAGGATTCCCTCTTTTTCTATTGATTGGAATAGTTTCAGAAGGAATGGTACCAACTCCTCCTTGTACCTCTGGTAGAATTCAGCTGTGAATCCATCTGGTCCTGGACTTTTTTTGGTTGGTAGGCTATTAATTGTTGCCTCAATTTCAGAGCCTGCTATTGGTCTATTCAGGGATTCAACTTCTTCCTGGTTTAGTCTTGGAAGAGTGTAAGTGTCCAGGAAATTATCCATTTCTTCTAGATTTTCCAGTTTATTTGCGTAGAGGTGTTTATAGTATTCTCTGATGGTAGTTTGTATTTCTGTGGGGTCGGTGGTGATATCCCCTTTTTCATTTTTAATTGCGTCGATTTGATTCTTCTCTCTTTTCTTCTTTATTAGTCTTGCTAGTGGTCTGTCAATTTTGTTGATCTTTTCAAAAAACCAACTCCTGGATTCATTGATTTTTTGGAGGGTTTTTTGTGTCTCTATCTCCTTCAGTTCTGCTCTGATCTTAGTTATTTCTAGCCTTCTGCTAGCTTTCGAATGTGTTTGCTCTTGCTTCTCTAGTTCTTTTAATTGCGATGTTAGAGTGTCAATTTTAGATCTTTCCTGCTTTCTCTTGTGGGCATTTAGTGCTATAAATTTCCCTCTACACACTGCTTTAAATGTGTCCCAGAGATTCTGGTATGTTGTATCTTTGTTCTCATTGGTTTCCAAGAACATCTTTATTTCTGCCTTCATTTCGTGATGTACCCAGTAGTCATTCAGGAGCAGGTTGTTCAGTTTCCATGTAGTTGAGCGGTTTTGATTGAGTTTCTTAGTCCTGAGTTCTAGTTTGATTGCACTGTGGTCTGAGAGACAGTTTGTTATAATTTCTGTTCTTGTACATTTGCTGAGGAGTGCTTTACTTCCAATTATATGGTCAATTTTGGAGTAAGTACGATGTGGTGCTGAGAAGAATGTATATTCTGTTGATTTGGGGTGGAGAGTTCTATAGATGTCTATTAGGTCTGCTTGCTGCAGAGATGAGTTCAATTCCTGGATATCCTTGTTAACTTTCTGTCTCGTTGATCTGTCTAATGTTGACAATGGAGTGTTGAAGTCTCCCATTATTATTGTATGGGAGTCTAAGTCTCTTTGTAAGTCTCTAAGGACTTGCTTTATGAATCTGGGTGCTCCTGTATTGGGTGCATATATATTTAGGATAGTTAGCTCTTCCTGTTGAATTGATCCCTTTACCATTATGTAATGGCCTTCTTTGTCTCTTTTGATCTTTGATGGTTTAAAGTCTGTTTTATCAGAGACTAGTATTGCAACCCCCGCTTTTTTTTGTTCTCCATTTGCTTGGTAAATCTTCCTCCATCCCTTTATTTTGAGCCTATGTATGTCTCTGCGTGTGAGATGGGTCTCCTGAATACAGCAGACTGATGGGTCTTGACTCTTTATCCAGTTTGCCAGTCTGTGTCTCTTAATTGGAGCATTTAGTCCATTTACATTTAAGGTTAAGATTGTTATGTGTGAACTTGATCCTGCCATTATGATATTAACTGGTTATTTTGCTCATTAGTTGATGCAGTTTCTTCCTAGCCTCGATGGTCTTTACATTTTGGCATGTTTTTGAGATGGCTGGTACCGGTTGTTCCTTTCCATGTTGAGTGCTTCCTTCAGGGTCTCTTGTAAGGCAGGCCTAGTGGTGACAAAATCTCTAAGCATTTGCTTATCTGTAAAGGATTTTATTTCTCCTTCACTTATGAAACTTAGTTTGGCTGGATATGAAATTCTGGGTTGAAAATTCTTTTCTTTAAGAATGTTGAATATTGGCCCCCACTCTCTTCTGGCTTGGAGAGTTTCTGCCGAGAGATCTGCTGTGAGTCTGATGGGCTTCCCTTTGTGGGTAACCCGACCTTTCTCTCTGGCTGCCCTTAAGATTTTTTCCTTCATTTCAACTTTGGTGAATCTGGCAATTATGTGTCTTGGAGTTGCTCTTCTCGAGGAGTATCTTTGTGGCGTTCTCTGTATTTCCTGGATTTGAATGTTGGCCTGCCCTACTAGGTTGGGGAAGTTCTCCTGGATGATATCCTGAAGAGTGTTTTCCAACTTGGTTCCATTTTCCCCCTCACTTTCAGGCACCCCAATCAGACGTAGATTTGGTCTTTTTACATAATCCCATACTTCTTGCAGGCTTTGTTCATTTCTTTTTCTTCTTTTTTCTTTTGGTTTCTCTTCTCGCTTCATTTCATTCATTTGATCCTCAATTGCTGATACTCTTTCTTCCAGTTGATCGAGTCGGTTACTGAAGCTTGTGCATTTGTCACGTATTTCTCGTGTCATGGTTTTCATCTCTTTCATTTCGTTTATGACCTTCTCTGCATTAATTAGTCTAGCCATCAATTCTTCCACTTTTTTTCAAGATTTTTAGTTTCTTTGCGCTGGGTACGTAATTCCTCCTTTAGCTCTGAGAAATTTGATGGACTGAAGCCTTCTTCTCTCATCTCGTCAAAGTCATTCTCCGTCCAGCTTTGATCCGTTGCTGGCGATGAGCTGCGCTCCTTTGCCGGGGGAGATGCGCTCTTGTTTTTTGAATTTCCAGCTTTTCTGCCCTGCTTTTCCCCATCTTTGTGGTTTTATCTGCCTCTGGTCTTTGATGATGGTGATGTACTGATGGGGTTTTGGTGTAGGTGTCCTTCCTGTTTGATAGTTTTCCTTCTAACAGTCAGGACCCTCAGCTGTAGGTCTGTTGGAGATTGCTTGAGGTCCACTCCAGACCCTGTTTGCCTGGGTAACAGCAGCAGAGGCTGCAGAAGATAGAATATTTCTGAACAGCAAGTGTACCTGTCTGATTCTTGCTTTGGAAGCTTCCTCTCAGGGGTGTACTCCACCCTGTGAGGTGTGGGGTGTCAGACTGCCCCTAGTGGGGGATGTCTCCCAGTTAGGCTACTCAGGGGTCAGGGACCCGCTTGAGCAGGGAGTCTGTCCCTTCTCAGGTCTCAACCTCCGTGTTGGGAGATCCACTGCTCTCTTCAAAGCTGTCAGACAGAGTCGTTTGCGTCTGCAGAGGTGTCTGCTGCTTTGTTATTGTTTTCTGTGCCCTGCCCCCAGAGGTGGAGTCTACAGAGACAGGCAGGTTTCCTTGAGCTGCTGTGAGCTCCACCCAGTTCGAGCTTCCCAGCAGCTTTGTTTACCTACTTAAGCCTCAGCAATGGCGGGCGCCCCTCCCCCAGCCTCGCTGCTGCCTTGCCGGTAGATCACAGACTGCTGTAATAGCAATGAGGGAGGCTCCGTGGGTGTGGGACCCTCCCGGCCAGGTGTGGGATATGATCTCCTGGTGTGCCTGTTTGCTCAAAGCGCAGTATTGGGGTGGGAGTTACCCGATTCTCCAGGTGTTGTGTGTCTCAGTTCCCCTGGCTAGGAAAAGGGATTCCCTTCCCCCTTGCGCTTCTCAGGTGAGGCAATGCCTCGCCCTGCTTCAGCTCTCTCTGGTCGGGCTGCAGCAGCTGACCAGTACCGATCGTCCGGCACTCCCCAGTGAGATGAACCCAGTACCTCAGTTGAAAATGCCGAAATCACCGGTCTTCTGTGTCGCTGGCGCTGGGAGTTGAAGACTGGAGCTGCTCCTATTCGGCCATCTTGCTCCGCCTCCCTCTCAACTACCACATTGGAATTTCTAGACCTTGAATATCTGTATTGAGGTATGGAGGGGAGAAGAATAGGGGTCCAGATGATCTTTCCTACCCTCACCAGGCCCACACATTAGTCTGCTAAATGGATGCTAAGGTCAGCTCTGGCTTCCAGACTGGGTTCTCTGCCATAAAATCCAAGTGCCTGAAAATTTGTGAATAAGTTCATTTTCTCAAAACATATCCCCAAGTCAGTGTTCTTAAAGTTTCTTAAAGAAATACCAAGTTGGTAGCTGGCAAGATGGCCGAATAGGAACAACTCCGGCCTGCTGCTCCCAGCAAGATCGATCCAGAAGGCGGAGGATTCTTGCATTTCCAACTGAGGTACATGGTTCATCTCATTGGGATGGTTGAACAGTGGGTAAAGCCCAGGGAGGGCTGGCAGAAACAGGGTGGGGCATTTTCTCACCTGGGAAGTGCAAGGGATGAGGGGATTTCCCTTTCCTAGTCAAGGGAAGTCATGAAAGTCTGTACGGGGAGGAACGGTGCATTCTGGCCCAGATACTGAGCTTTCCCCCAAGGTCTTCGCAACGGGCAGACCAGGAGATTCTCTCCAGTGCCTGGCTTGTGGGTCCCACCACCACGGAACCCAGCAAACTAAGATCCACTGGCTTGAAATTCTTACTGCTAGCATAGCAGTCTGAGGTTGACCTGGGATGCTCAAGCTTGGTAGGGGGAGAGGCATCCACCATTGCTGAGGCTTGAGTAGGCGGTTTTACGATCACAGTGTAAACAAAGCCACAGGGAAATTCGAACTGGTCAGAGCCCACTGCAGCTCACTGGGACAGAGCACCTGGGGGAAGGGGTAGCTGTGTGTCAGCCTCAGCAGTCTTAAATGTCCCTGTCTGACAGCTCTGAAGAGAGTGGGTTCTCCCAGTACAGCGTTCGAGCTCTGATAAGGGACAGACTGCCTCCTCAAGTGAGTCCCTGACCCCCTGACTCCCAGTGTATCCAGACTGGGAGACACCTCCCAGTAGGGGCCAACAGATGCCTCATACAGGAGAGTTCTGGCTGGCATCTGGCGGGTGCTCCTCTGGGACGAAGCTACCAGAGGTAGGAAAAGGCAGCAATCTTTGTTGTTCAGCAGCCTCCACTGGTGATACCCAGGCAAACAGGGTCTTGAGTGGACCTCCAGCAAACTCCAGCAGACCTGCAGCAGAGCGGCCTGACTATTAGAAGGAAAGCTAACAAACAGAAAGGAATAGTGTCAATATCACCAACAAGACCAAAGGTAGATAAATCCATGAAGATAGGGAGAAATCAGCACAAAAAGGCTGAAAGTTCCAAAAACCAGAATGCTTCTTCTACTCCAAAGGATCGTAACTCCTCGCCAGCAGGGGAACAAAACTGGATGGAGAATGAGTTTGACAAACTGACAGAAGTAGGCTTCAGAAGGTGGGTAATAACCAACTTCTCCAAGCTAAAGGAGCATGTTCTAACCCAATGCAAGGAAGCTAAGAACCTGGAAAAAAGGTTAGGCAAATTGCTAACTAGAATAACGAGCTTAGAGAAGAAAATAAATGAACTGATGGAGCTGAAAAACACAGCATGGGAACTTCATGAAGCATACACAAGTATCAATACCCGAATCGGTCAAGCAGAAGAAAAGAAATCAGAGATTGAAGATCAACTCAATGAAATAAAGCAAGAAGACAATATTAGAGAAAAAAGAGTGAAAAGAAATGAACAAAGTCTCCAAGAAATGCAGGACTATGTGAAAAGACCAAATGTAGACTTGATTGGTATACCTTAAAGTGATGGGGAGAATGGAACCAAACTGGAAATCACTCTTCAGGATATTATCCAGAAGAACTTCCCCAACTTAGCAAGGCAGGCCAACATTGAAATTCAGGAAATACAGAGAACACCACAAAGATGTTCCTCAAGAACAGCAACCCCAGGACACATAATCGTCAGATTAACCAAGGTTGAAATGAAGGAAAAAATGTTAAGGGCAGCCAGAGAGAAACGTTGAGTTACCCACAAAGAGAAGCCCATCAGAGTAACAGTATATCTCTCGGCAGAAACCATACAAGCCAGAAGACAGTGGGGGCCAATATTCAACATTCTTAAAGAAAACAGTTTGTTTGTTTGTTTGTTTGTTTTGAGACAGAGTCTCACTCTGTAGCCCAGGCTGGAGTGCAGTGGTGTGATCTCCACTCATTACAACCTCCTCCTCCCAAGTCCAAGCGATTCTCCTGCCTCAGCCTCCCGAGTACCTGGGACTACAGGTGCGTGCCATCATGCCCAGTTAATTGTGTGTGTGTGTGTGTGTGTGTGTGTATTTTTAATAGAGACGGGGTTTCACTGTGTTGTCCAGGATGTTCTTAATCTCCTGACCTCATGATCCGCCCACCTTAGCCTCCCAAAGTGCTGGGATTACAGGTATGAGCCACCATGCCCAGCCAGAAATGATTTTTCAACCCAGCATTTCATATCCAGCCATACTATGCTTCATAAGTAAAGGAGAAATAAAATCCTTTACAGACAAGCAAATGCTGAGAGATTTTGTCACCACTGGGCCTGCCTTACAAGAGCTCCTGAAGGAAGCACTAAACATGGAAAGGAACAACCAGTACCAGCCACTGCAAAAACACACCAAATTGTAAAGGCCATTGATGCTATGAAGAAACTGCATCAACTAGCTAGTGGGGCATAATAACCAGCTAGCATCATAATGCCAGAATCAAATTCACACATAACAATATTAACCTTAAATGTAAATGGGCTAAATGCCCCAATTAAAAGACACAGACTGGCAAACTGGATAAAGAGTCAAGACCCATTGGTGTGCTGTATTCAGGAGACTCATCTCACGTGCAGAGACACACATAGGCTCAAAATAAAGGGATGGAGGAAGATTTTCCAAGCAAGTGGAAAGCAAAAAAAAGCAGGGGTTGCAATCCTAGTCTGTCATAAAACAGACTTTAAACTAACAGAGATCAAAAGAGACAAAGGAGGGCATCACATAATGGTAAAGGGATCAGTGCAACAAGAACAGGTAACTATCCTAAATAATATATGCACCCAATACAGGAGCACCCAGATTCATAAGGCAAGTTCTTAAAGACTTACAAAGAGACTTAGACTCCCACACAATAACAGTGAGAGACTTTAACACTTCACTGTCAATATTAGACACATCAACAAGACAGAAAATTACCAAGGATATCCAGGACTTCAACTCAGCTATGGACCAAGCAGACCTAATAGACATCTACAGAACTCTCCATCCCAAATCTATGGAATATACATTCTTCTCAGCACCACATCATACTTATTCTAAAATTGACCACATAATTGGAAGTAAAACCCTCCTCAGCAAATGTAAAAGAACAGAAATCACAACAAACTGTCTCTCACACCACAGTGCAATCAAATTAGAACTCAGGATTAAGAAACTCACTCAAAACCACACAACTGCATGGAAACTGAACGACCTGCTCCTGAATGACTACTGGGTAAATGACAAAATGAAGGCAGAAATAAAGATGTTCTTTGAAACCAATGAGAACAAAGATACAATGTACCAGAATCTCTGGAATACATTTAAAGAAGTACCTAGAGGGAAACTGATAGTACTAAATGCCCACAAGAGAAAGCAGGAAAGATCTAAAATCACCACTCTAACATCACAACTAAAAGAACTAGAGAAGCAAGAGCAAACAAATTCAAAAGCTAGCAGAAGACACGAAAAAACTAAGATCAGAGTGGAACTGAAGGAAACAGAGACACAAAAAACCCTTCAAAAATCAGTGAATCCAGGAGTTGGTTTTTTGAAAAAATCAACAAAACAGATACACCGCTAGCAACACTAATAAAGAAGAAAAGAGAGAAGAATCAAAGAGACGAAATAAAAAACGATAAAAGGGATATCACCACTGATCCCACAGAAATACAAACTACCATCAGAGAATACTATAAACACCTCTACGCAAATAAACTAGAAAATCTAGAAGACATGGGTAAATTCCTGGACAGATACACCCTCCCAAGACTAAACCAGGAAGAAGTCTAATCCCTGAAGAGATCAATAACAAGTTCTGAAATTGAGGCAGTAATTAATAGCCTACCAACCAAAAAAAACTCAGGACCAGACGGATTCACAGCTGAATTTTACCAGAGGTACAAAGAGAAGCTGGTACTGTTCCTTCTAAAACTATTCCAAACAATAGAAAAAAAGGGAATCCTCCCTAACTCATTTTATGAGGCCAGCATCATCCTGATACCAAAATTTGGCAGAGACACAACAAAAAAGAAAATTTTAGGCCAATATCCCTGAAGAACATCAATGCAAAAATCCTCAATAAAATACTGGTAAACCAAATCCAGAAGCACATCAAAAAGCTTGTCCATCATAATCAAGTCAGCTTCATCCCTGGGATGCAAGGCTGATTCAACATACACAAATCAATAAATGTAATCCATGACACAAACAGAACCAATGACAAAAACCACATGATTATATCAATAGATGCAGAAAAGGCCTTTGACAAAATTGCCCTTCATACTAAAAACTCTCAATAAACTAGGTACTGATGGAATATATCTCAAAATAATAAGAGCTATTTATGACAAACCCACAGCCAATATCATACTGAATGGGCAAAAACTGGAAGCATTCCCTTTGAAAACCGGCAAAAGACAAGGATGCCCTCTCTCGCCACTCCTATTCGACATCGTATTGGAAGTTCTGGCCAGGGCAATCAGGCAAGAGAAAAAAATAAAGTGTATTCAGTTAGGAAAAGAGGAAGTTAAATTGTCTCTGTTTGCAGATGACATGATTGTATATTTAGAAAACTCCATCATCTCAGCCCAAAATCCCTTTAAGCTGGTAAGCAACTTCAGCAAAGTCTCAGGATACAAAATCAATGTGCAAAAATTGCAAGCATTCCTATACACCAATAACAAACAAAGAGCCAAATCATGAGAGAACTCCCATTCACAATTGCTACAAAGAGAATAAAATACCTAGGAATCTACCTTACAAGGGATGTGAAGGACCTCTTCAAGGAGAACTACAAACCACTGCTCAGCGAAATAAAAGAGGACACAAACAAATAGAAAAACATTCACATGCTCATGGATAAGAAGAATCAATATCGTGAAAATGGCCATACTGCCCAAAGTAATTTATAGATTCAATGCTATTCCTATCAAACTACCATTGACTTTCTTCACATAATTGGAAAAAACTACTTTATATTTTATATGGAACCAAAAAAGAGACCACATAGCCAAGACAATCCTAAGTAAAAAGAACAAAGCTGGAGGCATCATGCTACCTTGACTTCAAACTATATTACAAGGCTACACTAACAAGAACAGCATGGTACTGGTACCAAAACAGAGATATAGACCAATGGAGCACAACAGAGGCCTCAGAAATAACACCACACATCTACAACCATCTGATCTTTGACAAACCTGACAAAAACAAGCAATGGGGAAAGGATTCCCTATTTAATAAACAGTGTTGGGAAAACTGAATAACCATATCCAGCAAGCTGAAACTGGATCCCTTCCTTACACCTTATACAAAAATTAACTCAAGATGGATAAAAGACTTAAATGTAAGACCTAAAAACATAAAAATCCTAGAACAAAACCTAGATAATACCATTTAGGACATAGGCATGGGCAAAGACTTCATGATTAAAACACCAAAAGCAATAGCAACAAAAGCCAAAATTGACAATGGGATCTAATTAAACTAAACAGCTTCTGCACAGCAAAAGAAACTATCATCAGAGTGAACAGGCAACCTATGGACTAGGAGAAAATTTTTGCAATCTATCCATCTGAAAAAGGGCTAATATCCAGAATCTACAAAGAACTTAAACAAATCAACAAGAAAAAAACAACCCCATCAAAAAGTGGGTGAAGGATATGAATAAACACTTCTCAAAAGAAGACATTTATGGAGCCAACAGACACATGAAAAAATGCTGGTCATTAGAGAAATGCAAATCAAAACCACAATGAGATACTATCTCACGCCAGTTAGAATGTCAATCATTAAAAAGTCAGGAAACAACAGATGCTGGAGAGGATGTGGAGAAATAGGAACGCTTTTACTCTGTTGGTGAGAGTGTAAATTAGTTCACCCATTGTGGAAGACAGTGTGGCGATTCCTAAAAGTTCTAGAACTAGAAATATCATTTGACCCAGCAATCCCACTACTGGGTATATACCCAGAGGATTATAAATCATTCTACTATAAAGACACAGGCACACATATGTTTATGGTGGCACTGTTCACAATAGCAAAGGCTCGGAACCAACCCAAATGCCCATCAATGATAGACTGGATAAAGAAAATGTGGCACATATACACCATGGAATACTATGCAGCCATAAAAAAGGATGAATTCATGTCTTTTGCAGGGACAGCAATGAAGCTGGAAACCATCATTCTCAGCAAACTACCACAAGAACAGAAAACCAAACAGCGTATGTTCTCACTCATTAGTTAGAGTTGAACAATGCGAACACATGGACATAGAGAGGGGAACATCAGACACTCAGGCTTTTTGGGGGGTGTAGGGTGGGGGGAGGGATAGCATTAGGAGAAATAACTAATGTAGATGACGGGTTGATGGGTGCAGCAAACCACCATGGCACATGTATACCTATGTAACAAACCTGCACGTTCTGCATATATAACCCAGAACTTAAAGAATTAAAAAAAAAAAAAAAGAAAAGAAAAAGAAAAGAAACACTAGTCTCCTGCATACACTATGACCCTCTTGGAGATCCAGAATGCATATTAAAAGTTCTGAGAGGCCGGGCACAGTGGCTCACACCTGTAATATCAACACTTTCAGAGGTCAAGGCAAGAGGGTCACTTGAGATCAGGAGTTCAAGACACACCAGGGCAACAAGCAAAACCCTCATCTCTACAAAAAAAAAAAAAAAAAATTAATAAAGTTAGCCAGGTGTGGTTCCAGCTACCTAGGAGACTGAGGCTTCAATGAGCTATGATCATGCCACTGCACTCTAGCCTGGGTGTCAGAGTGAGACCCCAACTCTAAAGTAAAAATGAAACTAAAAAATGTTCTGGGAAACTCTAAACCTTGTTTAACTTTTTTAACCCAATTTTCCTCAAATTTCTTGAGTTTTGGTCCCTTTCCCCTAAATACTGCGAATTAGCCCGGCAGAAAAACAGTAGCCTGTGGTACAGGGATTCCCTAACCCCTGAGGCCTGGACCGGTACCATTAGGTGGCCTGTTAGGAACCAGGCTGCACAGCAGGAGGTGAGCAGTGGCCAAACAAGCATTATTGCCTGACCTCTACCTCCTGTCAGATCAGCAGTGGCATTAGATTCTCATAGGAGCATGAACCCATCATGAACTGCGCATGCAAGGGATCTAAGTTGCATGCTCCTTATGAGAATATAATGCCTAACAATCTGAGATGAAACAGTTTCATCATGAAACCAGCTACCCACCCCATCCGTGGAAAAATTGTCTTCCACAAAACCAGTCCCTGGTGCCAAAAAGGTTGGCTACGGCTGCTGCGGCACACACTTTAATTAATTCTACACTGATTTTAAACAATCAAATCTTGTTTCTTTGTTGGTTTATATCATCATTTCAAAAAACTTTCTCGCTTTCCTTGTGTTGCCTCTGTCTAATATTTTAGCTTGAAGTTTAATTGCTAAACCAAGGTTTCAGTAAGAGGCCTTCCCTAAAAGAAAAATGATGTTTGGTAAATTATGTAACAAAACGCAGTTTCGCTATAAAGAGGAATAACGTGGTTCTACCACATTACTTCTTTGTGCACTCATTCATTTGTTCCTTCACTCATTTGACTTGTTTATTCTCAGAAGTACAGTGATAAAGGCTGTCAATGCAAATGGGGAAAAATTCACTACACCTATAATGAGTCCTATGACAGAGATAAGAATAGAAAAGCCCTATTTCTCTCCTAACTGGAAAGGGATGAGGGAAGTTGGCAGGTTAAATAAAGTTCACAGCAAGGCTCATAGTAGAGATGAAGAATTTTGGTTGCAAGTGAGAAAGACTCAACTCCAATTAGATTAAGCAGGAGGGGAGTGTGTCAACTCATTACTTAGGCAGTCCAAGGGTAGAGCTGGCCTCAGGTATGACCAGTTCCATGAAGTCAAAGGACATTAACAAGACTGCTTGCTGTCATCTATTTCTCATCTCTACTTTTCTCTAGTTGTTGCCAGCACAAATAGGGTTTTTCCATGAGACAAGAAAGACAGCAGCCCCTAATTCATTCACATCTTTCTGGCAACATGACCAAAAAGGCAAGGCCCCTTCTCCAACTCTCTCTCTCCATCAGCCTCAGAGTAGGATTCTCATGCCCCAGACCAATCATCACATTCCAATTACCGGCCCAGCTGCCTATCAGCCTGCAGCTTCAAACTCCTTCTGAGGCCCACAAGAACCCCAGGGCTGTGTGGGAGGTGACACAGATGATCACAGCTCCGATTTTACATTATGTAGACAGTGAAATGGAGATGAAATTTTCAAACAAGCAATAAAGAACTCGCATGAAATTTTGGAGTGTAACTTTCAGGGACTGTCTTTTTTGTTCTCCTTATTTTGTTTTGTTTAGTTTTTTTACCCCAGGTAAAAAGGTGAACAGCTCAGAGATGTAACTGTATTTTTCTTTTCTTAAGCAATTTTTTCTTACTCTGCCTACATTCACCTTTTCTTCCAAGGGAGAGGTAAAACCACTGCTTTTAAGTGAGAAGAAATATCAGTTATTGTACTAACAGGGTATGTGTTCAAGAATCAAAAAACCTTGCCTATTCTACTTAAGGTCTTAAAAATTACTTTGCTAATCCCATTACTGGGAATATACCCAAAGGATTATAAATCATTCTACTATAAAGACACATGCACATATATGTTTATTGCAGCACTATTTACAAGAGCAAAGACTTGGAACCAACCCAAATGCCCATCAATGATAGACTGGATAAAGATATTGTGGCTTATATACACCATGGAATACTAGCAGCCATAAAAAAAGAATAAGTTAATGTCCTTTGCAGGGACATGGATGAAGCTGGAAGCCATCATTCTCAGCAAACTAACACAGGAACAGAAAACCAAACACCGCATGTTCTCACTCATGAGTGGGAGTTTAACAATGAAAACACATGGACACAGGGAGGGGAACATCACACACCGGGGCCTGTTGGGGAATGGGAGGCAAGGGGAGGGAGAGCATTAGGACAAATACCTAATGCATGCAGGGTTTAAAACCTAGATGGTGGGTTGATGGGTGCAGTAAACCACCATGGCACATGCATACCTATGTAACAAACCTGCACGTTCTGCACACGTGTCCCAGAACTTAAAGTAAAAAATTTTTTAAAATTACTTTGCTAATGTCTTTCAACTCCAACGTCTTAGTGTAACTTCAGGTGCTATTGAGTTTTGACCTAGGGTGGCATAAAGAAAATAGATTCCATTATTTTGTAACATTGCTCATTCCATAAATAAATAAATAAATAAATTTCAACAATATAACCAATTAAATAATTTTAGACATTTAAACACATGTACACAGAATATACTATTTCTATGCATGTACTTATATACATCAAGGTTTCTTTCAAGATGCATCAACATTATTAGGCTTCACTCGCAGTCCTTAATAAAGATTCTTGAGCTTTGTCTTCTTCAGGCAAATTTAATTCTAGAATTTCCATTTTTGGGTATTCCTCAAATTGTGATCCAGGACTACATGCATCAAAATTACATGAGAAAGCTTATTCAAATGCAGAATTTGGGACCTCACTGTGTATCTATTGAATCAGAATCTCATGGGGAAAGTTCTAGGAATCTCAGTATTTAAAGCTTTGCAAATGATATTTCCGCACCCTAAAATATGAGAAGCTCCGTTCTAAAACTTTGGAGAGTTTTAATTGCAATTTCTGAGTTACGGTGTCAGATACTATGTTTTTCTATCTCTAAAGTAGGATAAAATATTTGTGAATTCTGTGAACTTTATTTTGTCATTAAAATGTAATTAGCAATCTTTGTGGGTCACGCTGGTTTGAAGTTCTCTGACAAAGTAGCTATAAGCATAGTTAATGAAACAAAGTCCTTTGGATTTAAAAATACTCACTCTAATGAGTATTAATGAATAAGATAGGTAAATTCCATTGTAACAAACTTTTGTGATTATAACAAATGAATCATTATGATTTTATTATAATGTTACATTGCAAGAACTGATGTGATAATTAAGATCCAACTGAAATTAATCTAGATAGTAAAATTTTATGAAAAGTCATTGCAGTTGTGAGCTTTCTTCCACATGAACAACCTAGACTTTTCATAAACAGGATTTTATTTCCAATCCAAGACAAGTTATAAGAAGTCAATACATACAATCCAGTTCCTCCCACTAGCAATTCTATAGGAGCTGCTTAGAAAGTCTTTGCATCTTTAGAGCCAGAAAAGCCTTAGGGATAGTGAACTTCAACCCTTCTTACAGATGAAGAGACTGAAGGGCAAATCTCATGACTGACAGCAGAAACAGAAGGAAAATCCTAGTGTTCTGATTGCCTAGTCCTCCTACTGGAGTACAGAATTAAATGATTCTTCTGGAATATCGATTGTTCTCAAAGATTCAGGGGTGGGTGGGAGCAAACTTTTTTTATATGTAACAGGTATGCTACAGAGTTTAAAAAAAAAAAAAAAAAAAAGTCACGTAAAACATGAGACTTGAAAGAAATGCCATTCAGTCACCTTGAGTTATTCATTCTTTCTCTCCTTCCATTCAAGATACATGGTGAAAATGTTTAAAAATCCCAGTGCCTACCCCAATTTCCCTACCAAAATATGACAAAACTAAAAGAGAACAGAGAACATGACACCCAAAGTAGTCATGTATAATTACTTTACACATATCCAGATAGATCCAGCGTAGTTGAGAATAAAGCAAGTGAGGTTATTAAGCTCTTCTCAGATAGTTTACTGAGCATCTACTACAAATCTGGGCCTGGGTTTCACTTATTCACTCTATTATTCAACAGACACATATGGAACACCTACTAGGAGCTAGAAGCTATGACATGCTCTATTGATATTAAGATGAATAGACAGGGGAAAGCAAAATTAAACCCACAATTACAGTGTGTTGGATTACTGTAACAATCTAACAGTAATCTGTAGAACCAGGTGTTATGGCCAAAACTACTCAACTAGGTTGACTCAGAGAAGAATCAAAGTGGAAATGACATTGGGCTGAGTCTTGAAAGACAACCAGGTGTTTATCTAATGGAATAATAGAAAAAGAAGAGAAAATAGTGGGGACAACCCATGCAGAGGTACGAAAGGGTGAGGAGTCATCTATAAGCAGTTGAAGAGAGGATCCAGAAAAGACAATATTACAGACATGAGCATTGTTTTTGTGCCATCTAGCACAATGTGGGCAAAGCCAAACAAGTTTTTAAAATAATAATAATCTACCCTCCTTGAGCAACATACTGTAGAATGGTGAATGAGGGAGCCCATCCTTGAGAGCTGGATTCAGAATGAAAGAAACTTATTCTTGTATTTCCTCTCTTTAAAGCCTTAGATGCCTTCCCAGCTTTCAAAGTCCTCTTCCAGCAAAACTGCTAGGATTTCCAGAATCCAAACAGAGTCCTTGAAAGGAAGGAATGATCAAATCAAAGAGGGGACATGCATCCCCATGATTACCATAAAATTTTGTCTCCTTTCTAAGTCCCTTGGTATGTAGATCATAGCCCTTTTTTGCACTGGTAAGAGATAGTAGGTGATAGACATGAGTTCCAGGTTTCACTACTTTAAAACCGTGTGACTTCAGGGAAGCCACATATCTCTCAGGACATTTTTCTCATCGTAAACACCCTGCTAGTTTCAATGTGGAGCTTAGACATGATGTGAGGCAGAGCACCTGTTACAAGGTCTAGCCTATCCTGGGCCTTCTACGGGGCAGCTGCTACCAGTATTACACAGTTTCGTTCATTCATTCAACAAATATTTACTGAGGACTTACCAAGTAGAAGCCAGAAGAAATACAAAAATAAATCTGAATTGGATTTTGCTCTCAAGGACCTCCCAATCTATAGAAGAGATATAGGACCAAGCCAAATAGCTATACCATAAAGAAGAAAGCATTTACCACCAAGAGAAATTACTGGGGTAGTTGGGAGGATGGGTGGAGATTACTTGTAGAGTGGAGGGATTTGGTAAGAGAGAAGGGGAAAGGACTAGGGGCTGGCTAAGTATAAAAGAGAGGAGAAATAGCTGAGCTAGTCACTCTTACGCCTTCTGATGTGGGTATAGCGAGTATCCATGGGACCCTTTCACAAATGAAATAAAAGGGGTTCCGGGAAGTATCACAACTCACTCAACTCAGAACTCCCCACCTCTAATCCAAAACATTTGCCATTAAATCTATCTCCTATAGCTAGGGCCATTTGCAGATGGTAGGGGGCAAGACAGGGGAAAGTAACAGGAAGGAGGTGATGGGGTCACCGGGCACTGTCACAGGTCAAGGCAGAGCAGACGCAGCGGGGCGCGCGGTAAGAGGCGGAGGGCAGGGGCGGGCCGGCAGGGAAGGGTGTGTGGAAGGGCAGGCCAAGGGGCGGGGAGAGGGGTGCGGGACGCACTCAGAGGCCGTCCAAGACACTGACAAGCCGCAGAAGCCCAGTTCGCCGGCCATGAAGCAGCGGTTCTCGGCGCTGCAGCTGCTGAAGCTGCTGCTGCTGCAGCCGTTGCTGCCACGAGCGCTGCGCGAGGCGCGCTGCCCTGAGCCCTGCAACTGCGCGCCCGACGGCGCCCTGCGCTGCCCCGGCCCGACGGCCGGTCTCACTCGACTGTGAGTACACAGCGCTGCCGTCGCGGCCCCCTCGACACAGGACCCTCAATCGCCTATGCCATCTTCCCTCCCTACTCCTTTGGTCCTCTTTCCCTGGAAGCTTGGAGAAAGACACTGTGCCCTATCCAATTTCCCCGTTTTAGGGTGATGAGAACCCAAAGCTTGGTGGTTGTTTTTGCCACCCCATGCCCCTGAGAGCCCAGCCCCGCTCTTTCCCCCTGTTTGGGGCTGCGGCTGGGGGAGTAGAACTATTCGGGAGCCTCAGGAGAAGGCCTGCTCTCTGCCGCTGCTTGAAGGGAATATGGGTGTGACGCTCCTCAACTCCTCTAGCAGGGGTCTCTGCCAGAGAAATCTTACAGGCCTTTGAGCCTTGGGCCAGCCACGTCAGGGAAGGTGAATGTGGGCTTTGGCACCCTGTGGTCCTCTAGGAATGGAGTGCTCAGGCCCTATGACCAAGGGTGACCTCATCTGTCAACTGACTGCTGGCGGTCACACGGGCATCTTAGTGAGCATACAAGCCGCTGCTCCGCCGTGCCCAGATGTGCTTGAACTTCAGTCTCGTGGTCTAATGGACCAAAGGCCCTGTGCCCTGCCGCTGGCACTCGCGCACCCCCTCCACGCTCACAGGCCTGATTGAAGGATTGTATACATCAGCAAGCAGGCGGAAGCTGTTGTTTCCAGAGTGATGGGGTAAAGAGGAGAAGGAGGACCTTTAGCACTACTCGTCTATCAGGGTGTCATCAGGTCTTCTTTCTCCCATTTAGAAAAAAAGTGCTACATATTTTATAATCCTATTTACATGAAATGTCCAGATAAACCGAAAGTAGATTAGTAGTTGCCAGGGCTGGCGAGGCGGATGGGAGGGACAGTGGGTGACTACTAATCAGTGGGTATGGGCTTGTGGGGGGCTGAAGAAAATTTTGTAAAATTAGATTGTAGTGACAGTTGCAAGTGAACATATTAAAAAACACTGCATTGTCCACTTTAAATTCTATAGTATAGGATTTACATCTCAATACAGCTGAGAAAAGGAAAAAAGAAAGGAAAAAAAGACAAAAGACAAGAGTATCTAAAAGGCTGGTAGCGGTCTTGATCATGTTCTAACAATTAGAGATGATGGAATTCTGTGCTGGGGAAGGAAGGAGACCACCCCCTCTGCCATTTCCTTTGAGCCCCAAGAGTCTGTCAGGGACCCCTTTCATAGAGGAGACTCACCCTCCCTGCCAAGCCAGGCTTCTTCCTGTGGAAAAGTTAAAGGCCTTCTGGGAATAACTGAGGTTGAGAGATACAGTTTAAGGGTTGAGGGGTTTATATTAATTAGTTTCCATTAATTATCTTGTCAGCTCCATTCCCTGAAGGAATGGACCATGCTGATAGAATTTATTTCAATCAATCCACAAATCCATGGAATAGGCCTTCCAAGTTCCAGCCCTGGTCCATCCCCGACAAGCCTGCCGTGTTGCTCTGAAGAATGACTGTACTATGAATAGACTTTCTCACTTGTCTGCTACTTATTATACAGATTAGAAGAAACTGAGATCCAAAGAGATGGAATAACTTGCTCAAGGTCCCACAACTATTGAGTAGCAATTCAGGACTTTATCTATTAATTATCTTTTTAAATTTGCTCGTCTTTGTAAAAAAAACTACTGCTTTCTTAATAAAACACACACACACACACACACACACACACACACTCAATTTCTTAGTACTGAGCAAAGAACTCCCACTGGGGGCATGAATGGGTGGGCCAAGTCCCAGTTCCTTTTCAATTTGGCTTTTCAGTGAGATCTCTCAAGGGCTCCTGCTGCCACGTGCTGTTCTCAGGAAGGGACCCCCTTCCCAGGAAAAGGCTGAAGTTAATTTTTTTAAAAATCCCACTTTCTCCTGCTGCCTTTCAGCAGGGTTTCAAGAATCCTAGAACCCCTCAAAAATATTTGATAGGGCTGACTAGGTTTGGGGGTAGAGACCCTGAGCATCCACCACCAGGAACATCCTCTGCCAGTCATTTAGCCTCCTTAGCCAAGCGTGGTGACCCTCACAAGGTTGCATTTCCTGAGCACCAGATGGTTGAGAGATGCCCTCCTCTTTCAAGAGATGCCCTTGTCACTCTGTGGAGGTTGAGCCTATGCAGGCTGAAACAGGATAACTTTTGGCACAACATAGTGACACCAACATCCATATGACAAGAGAGGTGCATGTTAAGCAAAGGGAGGGTTGTTACTTTAAGGCAATATTTCTCAAAGTATGGTCCTAGCCCAACAGTATGAACATCACCTGGGAAATGTTAGACTGCATATTCTCAGGCCCCAGCCCCAACCTACTGAATCAGACACTCCAGGGGTGGGTCCAGCAGGCTACATGTTAACAAGCTCCTCGGGTGATTCTGATGCATACTAAAGTTTGAGAACCAAGGCACAGCTCTCCAGGGGGGGTATCATCTTAGAGACAAAAAAGTATATTTTAAATGTCTTTGTGCCGTACACTTCCCTTCCCCACCCCCCCCAAAACATGCATAACACCTATTTATTGCAAAAAGGCATAAAACTAAAATCCTAAACCCAGAGGCAGATGGAAAATAAGCAGAATTGAAGAAAGTTTTTTATTTTTCCTCAAAGAGGACTGCAGGAAGGAATCCATGGAGGACAGACTGAAGATACAGGGAACGAGGGAGGAATGTTAATTGTTAGAGTCAGATCTCAGCGGGGGTAGGAGGAGAGCATCAGTCTAACAACAGAGGGGAAAGATTAATCTTAGAAAGGATAAGGATAGTTTTGAGTCCTGAGGGAAGAAGACCATGGGTAAAGGAATAACTCAATATTAAAACAAAGGACAGGAAAAGTGGACAGGTTCATACTGAAATCCTCTGTTCTTGATGATGAATGCATGAAATGATAAACAGTAATTATGAGACAGAAAACTGCTATTGGCAAGTTATCAGTTCATAAAAAAAAGAAAGCTTAAATTATGAGGTAAGTCTTCCAGGAGGAGAGGATGTGGTCTTGCACTACATTATAATAGACTTTGCCTCTGCAGAGAGAAGGGGAGCACTCCAAGTTCTCAGGGTTGGAGGAGGCAAGTACCGCAGAGCACCTTAGGATTCAGCATCAGTCCCTCAATAGATGTTAGTTTATGCTTTAGTCATTTGGGGTCCTAGTAACCTTACCTTCTAAGACCTCCATCCGAAGTTCACTATTTGGTTTAAGAAGAAGAATAAAAACAAGGTACATGGATTATAGCTGCTTATCACTGGCA
Source organism: Theropithecus gelada (assembly GCF_003255815.1). Lineage (NCBI taxonomy): Eukaryota > Metazoa > Chordata > Mammalia > Primates > Cercopithecidae > Theropithecus > Theropithecus gelada. The sequence continues at coordinate 69,297,625 of NC_037681.1, read as the reverse complement.
AGCCCACTGCTTACAAATTTTGAAAATGGCATCATTCAAATCTTTACTCCCCTTCCATATTTTATGAAAAACATAGGTATTTAAAATCTAAAATGTGATACAAAAAATAACCTCCCACATTTCATTCATTTTAATTGGGGAAAAAAATGAAAGAAAAAATTGATTTAAAAAATTTCCTTTCCTTTCATATTAGTTCTAGGCAACTGGAAAGAGGAGAAGAAAAAAATCTCACCTTGCCCATGGTTATATAAAGATCTTTGTCTCTATGACAACAGAAAGGTTGATGTGCTTGATATGGAAATAGCTTCTGAAAAATATGTTAGTAAGAAAATGCTAATAATAATTATGGCAATTTCTTTTTTGCATGTTGTACCTACTGAACAGAAATTAAATTTTTAGACTTTGATACAAGACATAATCCAGAGGCCTTGGCAAGACATTGGCTTGGTACAAAAGTAATTGCCATTTCTTTCAATGGCAAAAACCGTGATTACTTTTGCACCAACCTAATACAATGTTCATATCAATCCAGCATTACTGTTTCCTGACATCTTTCTTGAGTGTCTTCCTCTTCCTCCCACTTGCAGTGTAAATCAGGGTCCAAAACAGTGTTCAGTGCCATAGAGGGATGTACATGTGAAGGGTGTGGTTCCTGTCCTTGAGAAGCCCACAATCTAAGTGGAAACACCGCCCCACCCCAAGAGATTGGTATAGGTGTAGAGAGAGACAACGAGGCTCTAAGGAATTCACAGAATGAATTAATCACTGTGAAGGCTCCAAGGGAAGGCTTCATGGGCCAAGTGTTAAGAAGCTGAAGTGTGAAGAAGGAAAGAGGGGTCCTGGTGGAAGAACCACAGGTTAAAGTCGACTAGAGATTCCTTGCTGAGAACCAAGGAACAAGGTTGAATAAATTCTTCCCAGGCTTTGGGGAGGAAATATTTCTCAAGAGAAGACATAAAGTTGGGAGCTTTGATTACTCAGAGGTTGTGCAAAAAGAAAAAAAATTCCCAATCTTGACTAATAAGCTTTCAGTGAAAGTCATTATTTGATGATTTGTGGCAAAGGCATTAAATAAAAACCATGATTAGGAGTCACTTCCCCATGAAGCCTTCCCTGATGCCCACTGCCCCACCCCCACTCCACCTCCAGCTTCCCCATCCACATACTCACTTCAATATCCTGGGCTTACATACATTTTTGTACATATCCCACCAAAATGCAACCATTTGTTCAACATGTGCCTCTTCTGTCAGAGCAGGTTTCCAAATCTTAGCAATATTGACAATTGGGGCCAGATAATTCTTTGTTATGGGAGCTGTTTTGTACCTTGTAGAACGTTTTCCAGCATCCCTGGCCAGAAGCACTGCCCTCCCAAATTGTGACAACCAAAAGTATCTCTAGACATTTGCCAAATGACCCCTGGAGGGGGCAGGAGACAATTACTCCCCACCCCTTGGTTTTGAATCATCGTGCTAGAGTAAGAACCACCTGAAGAAGTGTCATTCAACTCAGGGTTCCCAGAATTTTACATGTAGTATAATTAAAGTGTTTACTGAGTTTCATGATTAAACTGAGATAGCTGAATAGGAACAATTAACTTGTGCAAAAAAGAAGCATGTCTACATTAGCTAGCATGTATTGCATCTAAATGTTATTTTAAAAATCTCCATTTTAGAAAATGGGGAAGTGAGAAAATGCTATAGGTTCTGAAGGGAGTTATTTGTGTTATCTCAGCATCCAGGTCCTATAATAGAATTTGTAGGCTTCCAGTCTATCGTTTGAATGGGAAATAGCAGACATATCAACTTCAGGGAAGCAAGACCTGAAGCTTACCTATATTAGTATATTCCATCTAGATTGTTTCCATTTTATTTTTTTAGACTCACTCAGTAGGGAAGAATCAATCCCCAGCCCCAAGATTCCTTAATAAAAACAAACTGAAGAACAAAAACCACCAAGACAGCCTGAATTCAGACAGATGGGCTCCTGTTGTAGGACACAAGGTAGCAGCCCCCAGGAAAGAATCCACAGACAGAAAGAAGACTACCACACTCTTGCAAGTAAGACAGCTTGGCCCTACCCTCAGCTTTCCTAAATCTGGGCCAGCCAAAAACTCTCAGAATTAAGAAAGTTTATGTCCTACCTCCCTAGCCTACCCCCACCACCACCACAACCACCCCTAAAGAAACAAAGGCCCAAGGTTGAGGTTAATCTTGAACCTTAGTTCTGACTCAGCTCTCCCAGCCATGCCTTCAAGGCAACTCTTAAACCTGACCTTGCTGATACACAGACTCCTCGGGAGAAGCTCAGGAAGGACTAGATTTTATTTGTTTAAAAACCACCCTGTTGGGGAAAGTGAATGATAGCCACTAGCAAGACTAAAAAACAAGCAACAGAGTTCCCAAAATCTCAACGCAAGTGTAGAGCCAAAAGGTTCACACACAGATCCCTTTGGCATTGGACCCAGCTTCCTCCTTGGAGAGCAACAATTCCTTGCGATTTTTCTTCATTTTTTTGTATTTCAAAAGCAGTAAATCAGATTAATTCAGGGCTCCAGTTCTGCTCTTTTGCCCACCTCTATCTTCCTCCTAAGCCCCTCAGTTGGCTTCTTTTCATGTCTTGAAATGAGGCAACAAAGGTCTCTTTCCAAAATATAATCTCCCAGAGTGGCTGCACCAAATGGTGTCTTGGCCATGTGTAACTCTGATCTTACACTTGAGGTTTTAAAGCCAGTTGAGTCACAGTGGTGAAGAGAAGCCCTGCTGCTCACTTCCACAGCCGAGAGGGCTGGCTCCATGGGAGCATATGTGCTTTGTTCCGGCAGCTCCCCTTGGCTGCAGAAAAATCATACTTAATGCAGATTTTAGCAAATTCCCACCCAGCTTTTTTTTCTTATGAAGGGAATTAAAATAATCCCTCCCACCAGGCAGGTGGGCTTTCTGACTTGGTGGGCAGCTTCTAGCTGCTTCTCCACAGGGTCCTCATTTACTCCTAGCTTCTGCCTCACTGGGAGATGACACCACCTCCTGGCAAACCACTCACAGCTGCTCTCTATGTGGCCCTGAACCTCAGCTCCTTAATGCCGCCTCAGCCACATTCAGAAAAGTACAATTTATAAATAAAACTCAACTTTCAGAATGAAGATTTAATCCCTTGCTGCTGTTACATTTGTCCTTGACTCTGATGTAATGAGGTTACACTACTCCTGAGTTCCTAATTGCACCTCATGAGTAGCAGCAGACAGCATTTCTGAGCCCACTGAGGTGGGGATGCTCTGGTGTGACAGGGTGGGGTCCAATGCAGTCCCTGAATTATTCAAACTGATCAACAGGACAGACTGGGCAGAACTGGGTTCTAGCACCAGGTCTCCTTTGCCTAATTTGCGCTGTAGGTATTGACTCAATGATAAAATCTCTTTGCTGTCTGTAAAAGGAACGTGAAGATTCCTGTCCCCGAGTGGGGCCAGATATAGTGAAGATAAATGAGACCAAAAAAAAGCCAAAAGTATAGAAATAAAGTTTTCACATAGTTACAAGACATTATTATAATAATCTGATAATGCAGAGAAGACTAAAAAACCCACAGCCCATATGTGAGGTTGAACAGTAAATATCTATCATCCAAGGGGCAAGCCTGATGGAACAGTTTTGTTCCTGGGAGGTGTTAATTAGAGAAAATGACCTACTAGGTCTTCTCAACCTGGAAAGTGAATACATTAGAATCCCAAAATAGCAGAGCTTATTATTGCCTTGAGTCTAATTTCTGGCCTTTTCAGCCCAGACTGAGCTGCTTCTGACACATACCTCCTAATACCTGATTATAGGCTGTTTTTGGTCGTGTCTGCCCAGCTAGAGCATCCAAACCCATTCTGGATCTTTTCCTCCCCTTTCCCCATCCCTAAGCCTCAGACTGGACACACAGAAAGCCTTCAGGTGAGACTTGTTGGCCACTCCGGAACTACGTACTGAAATGTATAAGATAGCATGCAGGATCCAAAGACACCATCTCTGCCCTCCAGGAGCTTATAGTCTTCCAGATGTAGAAGAGGTATCTTCTTCTCAAATGACTACAGGGAAATGGAGAACGTGATAAATGCTAGATAAAGGTTATAAACAAGATAGGCGTTCAGAGCAAGGAATCATCTCTTCTAGCCAGAGTAACAAAGAGGCCTCAGAGGAAGTGTCATTTGAACTGTGTAGTGCTCTAAGGCTCATTCTCTATAGGGGCAGCTGGGCTAACATGGTTATCCCATAAGCTCAGTTCTGGCCAGCTTAGAGAGGCCACTGAGGAATCACTATTCAAAGCCTTTGGTCCTCTCACTGAGCACCAGCATATGCCCTGTGTTATGGGCTGTCCAGAGAATAGTGGATTACTTCACCCTGGAAACCTTGGGTGGGGCTCTGGGTAAGTCTTTTTTCATTTGCATGCACTAGATATCAATTCTGACCATTTTAATCATAAGAGATTAACTTAATAGAAGGATAAGGAGTTAGAAGTATGCTGTGAAGATGTAAGGATAATATCTGGCATCTTAGCAAAAGAAGCTCAGGGAGCTTCTCCCTAGATTTACAAGGAGTCAGTTCCAAAAACGACTCCTCTCTGTCCCTCTATTATAAATTTCAAATTCCCAAAAGGAGAATCTGACTGACCCAGACACATTCAGCATAGAATCAATCTGCTCAGCCAGCAAGATTCTTCCACCATAATGCGACCAGCTCCGAGGCACTTCCAGAGAAGGGGGCATTTTTGATACAGGCAACCTCATAATGGTGGCTACCAGAGGGGATGAGCTAGTAAAAAGTGAAGGCACACATGCCAGTAATTTCAGGCACTTCAAACCCATTCTAGGCACAGTAGCTCACGCCTGTAATCCCAACTCTTCAGGAGGCTGAGGCAGGTGGACCACTTGAGGTCAGGAGTTTGAGACCAGCCTGGCCAACACGGTGAAACCTTGTCTGTACTAAAAAATACCAAAACATTAGCCCGCCGTGGTGGCTCATGCCTGTAGTCCCAGCTACTTGAGAGGCTGAGGCAGGAGAATCCCTTGAACTGGGAGGCAGAGGTTGCAGTGAGCCGTGATTGCACCACTGTACTCCAGCCTCAGCAACAGAGCAAGACTCTGCCTCATAAAAAGAAAGAAAAATAAGAAAAAATAATAATAAATAAAAGTACGTAGTATATCAGTTTCAACCAGCTTTTACACATTTACTTAAAAAAAAGTTTTTAAGTGTTGAGAAAGAGAAGCTTTTAATGAAAGAGCTTCCTGAAGCATATCTGCAATGTCACTGCCTTGACAACATAATATTCTCTGCTTCTGAAAAATATTTTCAAGAAATTATTACAGGTGATGCAGACATTCCCCAGGGAGAATCCAACATGTAGTTTTATTTACCAGAGTTATTCTTGTCATGTTATATTATTGCTAGACAAATTCTAGTTTAAGGAGATAGAGATTAGGTTATTTTGCTTTGTTTCTTTAGAAAACTTTAAATGGGTTTTGAGTAAGGGCTTAGATATACTTACCATTTTCCTCTAAGGCTTTATATTTTTAATTTACTTGTTGTACAAATGACTTGAAAAATCCATTATCCAGGAATCTTCTTAACATCTTGGTTTACATGATAAGACATAAACTCCTCACACCTTCTTGGGTGCTCTGGAATGGCTGTCTTAGAGGAGAGTCACTCAAATTGCACTCTCCAATGGGAAAGTTTCAACTGACTGAACATTAAAACAATCAATGCTCAAATGCAAAATCTGCAGAGTGGCTCTCTAGAGTTGAAATATTTATTGGAAGGTTGTTCTTTATCACATCTTAAAAAGGCTATCAGACGAGGCCTAAAAGAGATATCTGAGCCCAAAAGAAAGGTACCAATTGAGAATATTTCTTCTCCCTCTCAGTTGTCCTAATCAGAGGAAAGTCAAGATTTAGGAACAAGCCATAAGCATGCTATAGACTTAAAGGTGACTGACCCATGACAAACAGAAGAATCAATTCCAAAATCTGGAACCTACCCACCCCTACCCCCTGCCAAGGAAACAGAGATGTCATTAAATATAGCCTAGGTGGCCTAAATCGTTCACAGTAAGCAGCTGTGAGTTATTAATAAAAATACTTATTGAGTCCTTATCTTGTACTGCATGCTATATTAGTATCATGTATACATAGATTTTTTAAATTATACATATTTTAAAGATGTGGAATGAAATTTTGATTTGAACTCAGGCTGGCTCCAGAGTGTGCACTCTTAACTACCACACTATGTGACTTCAAGAAAGAAAGCAAGTGCCACTGGTGATGAAGACCCATTCCATAGAGTATATAGTGCCTGAGATGGACCCTTAATCCAGGGTAGAATTTGACCAGTAGAGAAGGGAGATGTGCCAAACAGTAGGAACTGTGAATGGCATCAGGAAAGTGTGAGTCAAGTTCAGGAAGTACAAATAGTTTGATTTGTCTAGGGAGGTGCTATTCAGTAGAAACATAATGTGAATCACACAAGTAATTTTCAGTTCTCTAGTGCCCACATTTAAAGAGTTTTCAAAATGTGAAATTAACTTTAACTTTAATAGAACATTTCATTTAGTCTAGTATGTACAAAATATTCTCATTTCAATATGCTATCAATACAAAAATTACTGAGATATTTTATATTCTTTTTTCTTACCAAGTCTTCAAAACCTGGTATTCATTTTATACTTACAGCTCATCTCAATTCAGACTGGCCTATGTTTCAACTGCCCAGTGGCCACATATGGTTAATGGCTGCCATATGAGACAGTTCAAGTCTAGTGTGTTCGTTACATGAGGGCAAGAGTGGGTGATACAACTGGTGAATAAAGATTGAGTCTTGAATGCAAGGCTCATTTGTAGATAGGTTGGCCGAGGGGGAGGCACAGAAGCTGTTTGACATGAGAATGACATAGTAGGAGTTGTCAGGAAGAGTAATCTAGATTGGTCAGGGGAAAGCAACGATGGAGTGAGAGGAAACTAATTAGGGGACTCTAGAATAGTCCAAGTGGAGAAAAGAATGGCCAAAAGTAGCAGTGGGTAAGGAATAAGGGGTTGGAAGCAAGAGAAAATGTGAAAAGTAGAATCTACCAGAGACTGGGTGTTCAATGGGAGAACAGCAGAAATGTTTGCGCATGGCATCTGGTAAATTCTCAAATAATATTGAAGGAAAAAAAACAGTATAGTAATTAAGTGTAGAGGAGGATAGAGGAAGAGAAAAATCATTCTGGTAGGCTCCAAAGCTTCATGGAGAAGCAGGGATTTGAGCTGCATCTTGAAACTGAGCTATGTCCTCAAGAAGCTGATGGCTCTTTTCAGGAGGCTAAGTTTTCAAACAAAAAACAGAGGGTCATGTAGTAGAGTGTATCAACAAACATCCAAATGAACAGAACTGATGTGACTTGATTGTTGGAGGACAACAGCACCAAACCAGGAAGGAAGAAACCAATGCTTTAGTCCAGATCTGCCTCTGAATTGCCATGTGGTTTCAAAAAAGTCATTTCCCTTTTCCTAAGTTAAGATTGTTTCTCTGTAAAGTGAAGGGTTGGACCAAATGACTTGTAAGCAGCCCTTTCACTCTGACTCCTTTAGCCTAATACAATAACTGCAGGGAGCAGTCAACAATAATCAAAACCACCTGGATGTATTTTTAAAGCCTGTTCCAAAGTTTTCTGGTGTAAAGCTTAACATACTGGATGTTCAACTATACTGACTTCATATTTCAGTTAACATTGAAGCCTCAGCTCCCTCTAGGTAAATGCTGAAGACAAAAGGCCAAAAGTGAAGACATTCCCTGTAATGAAGCCACCAAATAGACTGACGCCTTTGAAAGCTCAGAGATTTAAAATCATTTGAAAAGAGGAAAGCTATTTTTATTTTATTCTAAGATGAAAGCAAGTTTATTACAATTGTGAGCAGCTTTGAAAAGAACACGGAACTTCTTAAGACACTGTTAAGTGTAGAGCAAGATCTTAATAAATACAAAAACACCAAATTCTTTTGAATTTAAATAATTAAATAAACTTCCTCCCATTTCAACAAGTTCATTAGGCAAAAAAGCTTTAACTGTCTCTGATTTCTCTCTTTTTTCCCTTCATCTGATTTTTGTAGTGTTTTAGAATTCAGCATGTAGCTCTAGCAATAAACTCATTATCTGTGGAAAAATGAATTAATGTTTGTAGCTTTCTTAAATCAATAATATAGTTGGCATTTTAAAAAACAATTAGAAGGTAGTGAATAAAAACATTTCACTTCTGCCATGTGTTGGGCAGAAGGAAAAGTAAAAGCTCTGGCAAGTGACCAAAAGACCCTATACAGTCTTTGGGGACTCCAGATTGGTGCTGTATTTCTTCCCTGGCTCTTCTCTCCCTTTGCGCCTCCTCAGCTTGAGGGCCTCAGAAGGCCACCCTGCCCTGGGAAACATCTTGTACTCAAGCTCTGAAAAACCAAGGGGAGGTGAGAAACCTACAGTTATAATTTGCTTTATGCAGTACCTGTCCCTAAAAAGAGAGAGTGTGTCAATTGAACTCTATTTTCCAATCACCCAGGGAGTTTGCTATTTAAAGTAACCCTGCAGTAAATCCTTCTATAGAACAAAGAAATCTTTGATAGTGCATATGTCTCCCAATTGATAGGTCTTTATAAGCAAGGATTTCCAGATTTTTTTTAAATTTTTAATACATATAACATACAAAACAAATCTTCTGTTTTCTTAAAGGGGGACACTAGAGCCCTCCTGATTGAAGCTCTCCAGGTAACATTACTTTGAGTATTAGTTAACAAAAATTAAACCCGACAAACTGGCTCCTTCCAAGGCCATCTGTGTTATTAAACTCAAAAGAAAAAAGAAGAGGGGCCCAAGCCCCAATCCTGGGTACCCAGGAGACATTAGAAACCACTAAGGAGGACATGATAAGGTGGCATTATCTTCTTTAAGGTAACTAGATTTATCTGGATGCTGTAAATTTTCCTGTCACTGGACTCTGATACAGCTGCACTGAGTGCTTGGCAATTGGATTTGGCTGGGAAGGGGATCAAGTCAGGGCCCAGGTAAGAAATGACAGGAAGAAGCTCTAAAGATAGGATGGTCCTTCTGAGTAGTCCCACCTGGAGGCAAGGGGGCTGGGCCTTTATTCTATACATTGTCCAGTCATTGGATGAGGGCTGCCCAAAAGAGAAGACATAATCCTGGGTAAGGTAGCAATCTTGGTCTGTGTATTGGTCCATTCTCACACTGCTATAAAGAAATACCCAAGACTGGGTAATTTAAAAAGAAAACAGGTCACTTGGACTCGGGAAGGGGAACATCACACACCGGGGCCTATTATGGGGAGGGGAGAGGGGGGAGGGATGGCATTGGGAGTTATACCTGATGTAAATGACGAGTTGATGGGTGCTGACGAGTTGATGGGTGCAGCACACCAACATGGCACAAGTATACCTATGTAATAAACCTGCACATTGTGCACATGTACCCTAGAACCTAAAAGTATAATAATAAAATAAATAAATAAATAATAAAATAAAAAGAAAACAGGTTTCATTGGTTCACAGTTCTGCAGGCTGTACAGGGAGCATGACTAGGGAAGCCTCAGGAAACTTACGATCATGGCAGAAGGCAAAGGGGAAGCAAGCACATTTTCACGTAGCCAGAACAGGAGGAAGAGAAAGAGGAGAGGTGCTACACACTTTTAAACAACCAGATCTCATGATAACTCACTCACTATCATAAGAGCAGCAGCAAAGGGGAAGTCTGCCCCATGATCCAATTGCCTCCCACCAGGCCCCACCTCCAACACTGGGAATTACAATTTGACACGAGATTTGGGTGGACACAGACACAAAACACATCAGTCTGTGAGCATAATTCTAGGACAGCAACTCAGCTGAGAGTTTCAGCCACCCACTCTTTCCTAGCAGTTGGTGAAATTGGTGCCTCCGTACTACAGAGTGATTTGGGTAGCCCACCACAGTATCCACTACAGAAAGTAACCCAACGCTACTGGGTAGTCACAACACAGGGTCACCATCTGTGCCAAGGGACCCAGTTTGAAAGTTAGAATGAAGCCGTAAGAGATACTAGCTTGATCCTAACCAGAGAGCAACCAGGAACTGGTCTAGGGCAGCGGTGTCCCCTAAGGGGTAGAGACACAGGGATCAGGATCTGGTGATTGAGAAGAGAAGGCAGGAACTAAGAGAAGCCCTACTCCTAGATGGATTCTGGGGAGACCAAGCAAGCTGCAGGATAAGAAATCAAGAAAAAAACAAACATCAGCATAGCATGTGGGGAGGCACTGCAGGTGCACTCCTGCCCTCCAAATATTAATATTATTGGGTCCAGTTTAGACCATGCACAATCCTCGCCAGAGTCATGACCAATCACAAGATCCCAGCACTAGGGTGAATGACTTAATTCCAGCCCTAAGGAGTACAGACTGCTTCAATTTCAACTTTAACCCACAACTAGAAGGGCTGGGGACCTGCAGATGGGATTAATGAGTAGATGGAGGCTCCAAGCTGATGAAGCGAATGCAGCCTTTGTAATCCAATTGAAGCATTTGTTTCAACATCTGTGGCAAAGGCACTCGGGCAAGGTGCCACCTGCGTTGCATCATCAATTTATTTAAAAATAAAAGTTCTAAACTGCAAAAAAAGACTGTGAAAATATAATAAATTTAAGTAGCTGCATAGTTCCACAGCCATATTTTTCCACAGCCATCTCACCTTTCAAGAGAGAACTCTCCACCCTGCAAGTTTAACCTCATATTTGCCCAGTAACCCTAATTCTTTACCACCCATCTGAGGTGCATAGTTGTGGTGTGTCACCCTCTTTTGCTGAGACGGAAAGGGCTCTGTCCTTCCTTTATTTTCTTTGCTTTATGCATAGCTTTCATTCCTCTTTTGACCCTGGAGAGCAGAGCCGCTGAACTGTCCTTGCCTTAGGCATTTTTGCCCTCAGTTCTCCTTGGCTTCTGCTCTGTATCAAATGATACTGACTAGACCTTTCCACAATAGTTCACAAAACTACCGGAATACAAGTACGCCTAACTTCAAAAAAAAAAAAATGAAGGAAAGGAAAGGAAGGAGAGAAGAAGGGAGAGAGGAAGGAGGAGGAAGAAAGGTAAGCAAGCAGGCAGTCAATACGTCAAAATAAAACTTTCTATTTTCCATTTGTCTCTCTAGTACAGAGGGTTAAGTTGGTCATATTTCTTCATTTAAGTAACATTATCACTAGTCCATTCAAAGTCCCTCTCTGTTTTTAGTTATTTATTTTATCTCCTTCTCCCACTTCTGTTCCTCTAAACTCGCCTTAGATAACAATCCTAGCATATGTTCATGTGCAGGAGGAGGTTAATGTCTAGTGTTTGGTGTACATATATTTTAATTCTGCAAACAGTATATTATATCTCAGTAATTTCTTGTTTCTCTCAGTCCCATGATTTGAAGATCCACCCATGCTACTCTGTGTGCCTTTAGACTCTCACTTCTACATGCTCTCCTATTCAGTTAGGTGTGCACTGTCCAAATTTTATCTACTCCCTCACCTAGTAATGGACACCCAGGTTGCCTCCAATCCCCTGATGCCACAATGCTGTGAAGAAAACGTTTGTAAAAGATTCCTTTAAGTATCAGTTTGAGAATTTTTCTCAATGTATGTATATAGGAGTGGAATTGCAGGGTTATTAAGATCATTGTTCACATTGCTAAAAGTTTCTGGCATCATGGAAAGAATCATAGGTGCATCCATTAGAGAGTGGGGCACCTTGAAAGGGAGTACATTCAAACAGTTATTAACAAATCATAAACTTTATTAATAAATTCTGGAGACAGACACTTGAATGTTTAGGAACTGCTACCAATCAACGACGAATCAGAAATGAAGATGTGACATTTCTGAAATAAAAAATATAAGTCAGTAGGGAAAATGGTTTTGGATTCACAGCACCACATTGTCTGTGTTGCCTCATGGGAACACATCTGCTGTGAAAAGCACAGTGCACCTGCCTAACCCCACCTCTCTCCCCATTCCCTGGACTCTTTCTTGACCCAACCACATCAACAAAGTCACCTGCTGTTCACTTGGTGTCTCTTTTTAGAGGAGGCTCTAGTTTCACTCTCCCCACTGCTGCCCTTCCTGCTCTGCAGCATCAACATCAACTCTGCAAAATTTCAGCTTGCACCAGGGCTGCTTCTGTAGCCACTGGAGACTGCCATTGCATGATCTACAGCTTCTCGCACTTCTGTCTGACCTTTGCTCCTCATCCCTCCTCCCTACATCAATCAAAAGCTCAGGCAACCTCCCTGGTCAAATCTGAACCAAACTGCTCCTCTGGGAGTCACACCATGCCCCTATTTGGAGGAGGAGGCTGCCTGCTGAGAGACTCCAGCTTCTGGGCTCCATGTGCGTGAATAAACAGCTCTGAAGGGTTCTGTTGAAGCTTTTATGTAAACACTCTCCAAAATATGTTCCACACTGCATTATCCCCAGCAATAAAGATGCTGGAATCAGAATTTGGCTGTCAGTTTTATTGATGCTGCAAGGGGTACAGTGGAATACAGCTTTCTCTTCTGGAAATTTATTGGTTTGGCAGTGCAGAGAGCAATAAAACTGTGTTTTTAATCAGGAAGCCAAGCGAACATGATTCCAGAAGAAATACAGGAAGCAAATATGCCATCAGAAGAAGATTTCTCCCCACACTGTCCCTGTTCCTCTAGGATCCTCTGTTAAATAAGTTTAGGTGTTAAACAATGTCCTTGGTGAGAATGTCTTTGGGAATAGAATCAGACACCAAAGTTGGATTACTTTCTCTAGGTTATATCATTTCTAAGAGATTATTGAGTGAAAACATTTTTCTGAAATGAAATTTCTGAAATTCCTCTCCATTAGCACCTAGGGAGGTATGGCTGGTAAACTGCTTTGCGGAAGAAATAGAATGTGACATGCTTCCTCTCAGGAGAAGCAAGGTTGCAATGCCTGTGCCTCCACCTTGCTCACCAAGACACTGGATTAAGAATGACATGCTTTGGCCAGTATTGCACAGGGAAAGGATGTCTGGAGTCATTCTGCCTGGTTGTAACCTTGTTCAGGTTACTTAATCTCTTTGTAACCCAATTTCTTCTGCTATGCAAGGGAAATACTCACCTCACACCATTGTTGAGTGAGTAAAATAAGGTCACAAATGGGTGTGTATAACTCACACCACAGCTTAGAACTGTAGCAAGTCCCTTCTGGGACTGTAAGAAATCTGACTTTCATCTGCCCATCATGGAGGTGTTCTTTCTTAGCAGCTTAAAGCAGTCTCTGCTGCATAGACATGTTAAAAACAAGACAGCATCTCTCACCTTTGTTCTCATATTCCTGATACTCACATACTCACTTCCCACCTGAAATATCCTTGCCCACTCCCTTCCTCTCTGCCAGTCCTTGGGCCAAAACATTAAACCATTGTAGATGCTCAATAAATGTTGGCTGCATGTTCATCCCTGCCTTGCAGTTGTTTTCTCCTGAGTTATCTTAACCTCCAGTTCCTTGAGCATTCACACATCATCCTATACTGGTTTTGCATTTCTGAGTGTCACTCTTTTCTCAAATCTTAAGTACAGCATAGCTTTTATTTCCATTTCAATAATATTTAGATTGTTCCTGTGGGTATAAGTGAATGCCTGAAGGAAATGATCTCATAGATATTCCCCCCCAAATGACATGAGATGCCCATGTGGGTTAACCATAGGATCAAAGTTGTCTGTTTGGGATAACATTGAAATAGGCTACCTGGGAAAGATGGTAGAGATCAAGATGGGAATATGTTCTTAATGAATCTCCTGTTCTCCTGCCTGCATAATTTCCAACTGTATTTTCATCATTCATTTCTCCACTCTGCTCAACATAGTTGTTGTCCATTTTCCCAACTATAGGATCACTCTACAACTGTTTAACTATATATTTGGTGCCAAGCCCTGTTCTTTACATGGATTATCCAGATTAATCATCACAATGACCCTGTGAGGCAGGAATTATTAGTGCAATTTTACAGACAAAGAAACTGAGCTGGAGGGCTTAAATAACATGCTTAGAATCACATAGCCAGGTAGTGGGACAGCGAAGATTTGAGCCCAGGTGTGTCTGATCTCAACATTCATGATCTTAACCACAAAATTATACACTGTTTGATAAAAACCAAGAATAGTCATGGCACATCTCTTCATTGATTTAAGTCAGAATCCTCAGCCTGAATCCAGTTCTTGGTAACTCTGAAGTCTCTGTCTCTCATACACATATACATACACACTTTATTCATGAACTTAAAAGGCAACCTATCATAAGTCTTAAACTCTTGGATTTCCTTTTTTCTTTTCTAGATCACTTGCCTACCTCCCTGTCAAAGTGATCCCATCTCAAGCTTTCAGAGGACTTAATGAGGTCGTAAAAATGTAAGTAAGTTACTGCATATCAAAAGACATTCGTAATTGGAATAATGAATTTTTTCTAAGAGAAAACACATTTGAAAGGGGATAATTTTTCTAGGAAAGAAATTGTGTTTAGGATACTCGCATATTTTTATCTTTGTAATACAAATAATAACTAGAGACCTTTGAAGAAAAGGTATGATTTTTAAGAGTCATTAAAATCCAGATAATTAACCTTGCTTCAAAGAACTGAATACATTTTGTAAGTGATGATATATCTTTTAAGGAGAAAAAAAGATAGATTCCAATCATAAAAATTCTCCTTCTGCTGCAGCAGCTATTCCCTTGTGTCACATTTTTAGATAACACCCACATAGGAAAAAAAATGTGTTGGAAGTTTATTGTGCATCAGAAGATAATCTTTATATCTAAAATATAAGTATATAACAAAAACACAGTATTTATAACTATATTGATGAAAGGTATTTATCAAAAGTGTAAAGTACTCGGATAATGCAGTATGATCTCATGTTTGTCAGACATAACTTCGATCATTTGTCCCTGGGTTTCAGCTTCCAGGACCAAAGTTCCCATACTTGGAGAGAGAATGTTCTCAAGGGCCCAGTATTCCAGCATCTTTCTTAGTATTAGCTTGAGTCAAAGGACTTCATGGCCATTGAGTTCCCACAGTGCATCTCTAATCTTAACAAGCCACTGGACTTTGGAAGCAGATTTGCCTCTCTAAAGAAGATGCTACAGCATCGATGTTAGCTCCTTTGGGAACCTCTATTGCCCTTTAGGGTATTAGTAAGCAATTAGAATATTTAAAATAATGCCTCAAGAACTACTGCGTATTATAGGAAATTCACTGCCGGTTACAGACTTGTCAGTTTACTTGAGCCTAACCCACGCTCTTCTGCTCTCAAGTTGGAATGTTGAGTTTTGATAACCTTTAATGCATTAAGACCTCCTACTGAGAAAAGCAGCTACAGTTAAATAAGCAAACCAATAGGTGGGAATAAGATGAATCAGCCCAAGAACAATCCATTCCTGCGTTGTTCAGAAAAGACATTAGCTACCTTAGGCTCTGCTTTTCTGTGGGCTAATGCTCTCATCAGTCTGAAGTCTTCAGTGAGCCTTAACCTTAGAAATAAGCAAATGTACAGTTTGTGAATTTGAGACATTTTTTTTCAGCTGGCAGGAAATGGTAGCTTATGTTGGGATTTTAGGGTAACACTGATGTTACCTACATGCTTGCGAATCATATATGACAAAACTGGTTCCTTTATTTTTGTGTTGTTTTCAAAAAATTCAATTATTCATTACTCCATTCACTTATTCATTCATTCATTTGTACTCTTAACTCTGTGCCAAGCAACATAAAGCCACCAGGGATTCAGAAGTGAATAGAATATACTCCTTGTCCTCAATTTGCTCACAAGTGAGAAAAACAGTCAAGGAAGTAGATAATTATAATTCAGGACGGATACCATGTGCAGGAGTTGACCACCTTGCAATAGCTTCAGCACGAGATTTTGGGAAACCAAGGGTTAAGAGTTATGAAACAATTCAACCCATATTAAAGCCTCACTAGAGTGACAGAATTGGGACCCAGAGATCCATATCCTAGTCTTGAACCTTAATATAAATACTATTTGACTCTCCTCTCAGGGCCTTAATTTCCAGAGCTGTAAAACAAGGGAATCTGACTAGATTTTCTCAACGGGCCTATGCAGTTCTAACAACCTGTGACTCTGAGCCAGAGATAAATAAGAGAAAAACCTGTCACAGAAACAGGGGTTACTAAAACTTGCATTTCAACTGCACCTGGGTTGTAGGTGCCCATCAGTGCTTCTAAATCATACAGTGTTAGCACTGTATGATTTGGGGACAACTTGCACATCCTTGTTCTTTTCAGGGGGACACAGTGGAGTCCCCAGTTGTTGGGTCACACACACACATCTCATTATCATGCAGACACGGTCATTTCTTTCACGTTTCTTTCTCTTTTTCCCCCCTCTCTCTTCCCTAGTGAAATCTCTCAGATTGATTCCCTGGAAAGGATAGAAGCTAATGCCTTTGACAACCTCCTCAATTTGTCTGAAATGTAAGCATCAGCTAATAGACAGTTTACTGCTGTACACTATTACCCTCGCTGGCTGGAGCCCACTTGGTATTTGTATTCAAGCATCCACTGCTAGGAATCCAAGAGGAAAAGACTACAGCAATTACTAGGTCTGGGCAGGCAATAATTTTTCTCACGGCAGTGGTCTGTAGGTTGCTATGGTGACAACTGCTTCTCCCTGGGAGCTGTATAAATTCTGAAACATCACAACACAAAGATAGAAATTAAAATTGACATTGTGAAGTCCTGCCAAGTAGCTCTTGCCTATGGAGGGTATGGAGTACTTGGGATAGTGGGAAAATGTGGAAAAGAGCTTAGAGATCATAAATTGGTTTTTGGCACATTCACTCATTCAGTAAATGTTTCTTGAATACCTACAGTGTAAAAGCTCTCTAATAGGCATGTGTGTGTTGAGTTTGTTGGGTTTTGTTGTTGTTATTGTGATGTTTTGGAATTAACTCTTAGAAACAGAACACTTGCCAAAGTATCATTTGCCCAAAATATCACAAAAAGGATGGGAAAAGGCTGGTTCAATTCAGTTTTCAAGTGATGAATCTGTGGCCTAAAGAGGTTAGCTTACTTGCCTGACATCATGCAGCAAGTTAGCGCCAGAGCTGGAATTAGAAATCAATTCACGTGACTTCTAAACCAGGCCCCCTACTGCTGCTTTGTGTGGTCCAAACCTGAGCTTCCAGAAGAGCACTCAAACTTCACCTACTTTGGAGTTTCAAAAGTAAGGGAAGGGGAAAAGTATCAGCATCAAACATTTTTTGAGCTCTTGTGCTTGGCATTTCTTCTATGTTGTGTCATTTAATCCTGACAGCTACCATGCAGAGTCAGGGTAATTATCCCTTTTGTCCAGCAGAAGGAATGGAGGCTTGGAAAGGCACAGAAACTTGACCAATGTGACACTTTAGACCAGGGGTATCTAATCTTTTGGCTTCCCTGGGCCACAGTGGAAGAATAATTGTTTTGGGCCACACATAAAATACACTTACACTAACAATAGCTGATGAGTTTTTTAAAAACTCATAATGTTTTAAGAAAGTTTACAAACTTCCGGATCACATTCAAAGTCATCCTGGGCCACATGTGGTACGCAGGCTGTGAGTTCAACAAGCTTGCTTTAGACCATGGCAGGACTGGGATTCAATCCCAGACTGTCTTTCTTCAAAGCTCCTGCATTTTCCATTATACCACAAGGTCCCCCTATAAATGATCCAATGAATAATTACCTAAAGAGAATAATTAATAGGTAAGTACATGAGCAACTACCATGTGTCCAATACAGGGCCAAATGCTATTGGAATACAGAGGAGATAAAATATAAATGTCCACCACGAGATGACAGTGTAGCCAGGGAAGTAAGACTACTCACCAGTTACGGAGAAATCCAAAATAATGAGTAAGTGCAAAAGACATAGTCTGGACTTAGCTGAGAAGCAGAATCACACGTGAGGCTCATTACAATTGCAGAATGACAGTCCTATCTCAGACCTGGAAAGCTGCAGTTTTAATAGACTTCCCAGGTAATGCTAAAACACAGCTAATATTGAGAACCACCAGGGCAGCTAATGATAAATAAAGCTTCCCATGATGCAAAGCCGCATTCATCAACAGAAAGAAATATAAAGCACTCTCAGGGAAAGTTTATGGCTTCCCAAAGAAGGCCCTAAGACTAGCACGCTAGCTCCATGAAGGCTCTTTTTGCTTCGTTCACAGCTGTATTCCTAGCATGTAGAACAATGCTTGCCACATGTAAGTGCCCAATAAATGTTTGTTGAATGAATGACTGGGCTAAGGTCAGGCCCCAAAATTCTTTTATTAAATTTATTTTATTTATTTACTTATTTATTTTAGTTACAGGGTTCTCACTCTGGTGCCCAGATTGGCCTCAAATTCCTGGGCTCAAGTGATCCTCCCACCTCCTTCCCAAGTAGCGGGGACTACAGATGCATGCCACCACACCCAGCCCAAAAGATCTTTAGAGATAAAAGTCCCTTCCATCCCACCCACATAAGGCCATATATGGCCTATGATTGCTTGACTCAGTTGTTATAGAAATAAATACAACAAAATATCACTCACATCTGGAGAATCAAAAGGGCTGAGAAGATGGAAATAGGCACAAGTGATGGGTAACTGTAGTGTGGTGGAACAAACACTAAACTGACAGTCAGAAAAACTGGGTCACGTCCAAGTTCTGCTAATTCTCAGCTGTGTGACTAAAGACAAATCATTCAACTTCCTAATTTCAGCAACTATTATAACTATCGTTAACACTGGTTGAGGCCTTACTGTGAACCAGACACATATATTTATTCCTCAAAAACAACACTATGAGGAAACCAAGGCACAGAGAACTTTAAGTGATATATCTAAGGTCATATGATCAGTAAAATCAGAATGAAAAACCAAGTTGACTCCAGACCCCATGCTCCTAATCAATACACTACATTTTCTCTATAGAACAAGGTAATTATTTTTTCCTCAGGTGGCTGTCACCTGGATTAAGGAAGCCAAAGGCATTTACTGGCCTTTTATTGAATACAAAGTAGACAGGACTTAGCAATGGTGACTACTTTTTATAGGGTCACAGTAATTAGGGGAATGGGGGAGTTGGGCGGGGAGGGCAATAACACCACAGTGGTGTATGGCTGTACCTTTATACTTTGCAAAGCTCTGCCTCTTGTTATCTCTACCTATTCTATTACTTCAAACCTACTAACCTGTGAGGCAGGAAGACTATATAATACTATCATACCAATTTTACAGAAGAGACACTAGCTCAGGGAAGTTAGGAGGCTGGGCATCAACACACAGCAAATTATCTTCAGGATGAATATAAAATCCCCCAAATTCAAGCCTCTGGCCTTTGCCCTGTGCCATTCCACAGACTGGTGCCCCTCGGTATAACTGCTCATGTGATTGCCAGCCAATATGAAGAGGACCAGTTTGCTTACAAGGGAGAGTAGGTAATTTGCTCATCTCTCCTGAGAGAGGAATCTCTCATCACCCTCAGTGTGCAGGGTCCACAGTGGGGCAGAATCTACTTGGCCAGGAGCCCTGGGTGTCGGTGCTGTCTGTGGTGGGGGAGCGGGGGAGGGTGCAGAGACAGACTCCCTGCTCTGATCCTCATACCGGCCTCTTTAGAAGCTTGAGAGCAGTGCTTCCTGGAAATAGCGACTGGCTCTCACCAAGCCATTTCCATCCCTAGAGTTGCTAGGGGTCCTCCCAAGCATATGAAGGTCACCGGCTTTAGCTGATGCCATTTTCAGCCAGCAACTTCTGGTAACCACAATCTCACCCATTCCAAACAATACATATCTATTAAATGCTGCTCTTTTTTTCCCCCCTCTCTTTACAGACTGATCCAGAACACCAAAAATCTGAGATACATTGAGCCCGGAGCATTTATAAATCTTCCCCGATTACAATACTTGTGAGAAATTTTCCTTTTTAAGCAACTGGGGAGGGGAAGATGGGCATCTGATGAAAATCAAAACAAGGAAAAGGTTGGAAAGATTTTGTTTAACCATATACACGGCACTATTTGCATGTTCCTCTTCAGCCTTCTGATTTAAATTTAATTGGCATTTCTTGTCAGCCACCGTGCTGGGTGCTTTTGTATACATGTAAGTGGTTCCCAACATTTTATCTGTCCTAAACACCTGGGAAGAACATCACCCCTTTGCAGTGATTTTCAAGGTTGACAGTGGGTATGGGAGATGGAGGTCATAACACTTTAAAGAGGGTAAATCAGAATCTCTGAGGTGAATAGAGAATAGGTGAAAGTGAGAGTGGCAATTCTGATTTGACTCTCATCACTGTTTGAGAATTACTGATCTCCTGCATCTCATGTTTTTTCATTTGTTCATTAAATGAAAACTTTTTAAGTATTACCTTAAAGTAGACACTATGCCATATAAAGTAAATCATTATTTTCCACTTCCCATTAACTCTGTCAGTTAGCATTAGAAAATAAGTACCACTGTAGCCTTCCACAATCATTGCCTTGCCAGCAATACCAAAATTTCTGAAATCTATGAATTTATCACTATGGATTTTCTCACATATCAAGTCATCCCTATACATAAAGAAAAATGTAAGCCTCCCTAAAACAGACATCCTCTCTTTCTTCTTTAAATTTCATAAACTCCTCAGAGAATGTAAAGTCCACCTCCCATCACTGCCCAAAAAAAGGAAAACAGAGAGAAGGGACATCTCTCTGGTATTTCACATCATCAGTCTTGCCCTGGGGCCTTCTACAAGAGCTGCTACTGGAACTGGCATAGCTCCTTTGTTAACCCTAACACTGAACAATTCCGAACTCAGGTGTTCTGCTTTTCCAAACCTACAGGGTGTCTATAGGGCATATAAGCATACGGTAGCATCAACTACTTTGAAAGAACATAAGGAAATCCCAGAACCTAATTTGACCACTGCGGCCCTTATTATTTAAGAATAATTGTATTTATTAAATAGTATTTTCACCCAAAACTGTGATATTCACCCAACTCAAGTACACATTGTAGTCTAATCCCACACTGCTATCCCCAGCTATAGACAGAGCAGAGATCCAGTGTGACCTGGGCTTTTGGATAAGGAGGACAACCGGAGAGAGCCAGAAGAGAAACCTGGCTTTGTTTCATTGTCACCAGGGTGACAAGCAGTTCACATTAGTTGTCCAGAGTCCAAGACTGGTGAATCTACAACTCGGTGGAAATCCAGATGCCCAGACTCTGAAGGAGCCCCATTCTTGTAATAAAATTTTCTTCAATTTTACCTATCACTTAAGCCTCTCTCCTCTTTGGAGGTTAAATAAAAGGTGGGAGGAAAAGAAGAGTCTTGAATAGCTCCAAACACCAAAATAAATTTTAGTGATTTCAATGAGATGCAAAGAAGAACTTCCTGAATTGCAAGGTAGCTAAATAAGGGAAGATTTTTAATAATGAGCAATATGGATTTATCATAAAAGATTAATCTTCTGGAAGTATTTGAATGAAAATCTGCTCCAAAATTTAAGGATGCTTTCTAGAACTATCAAGAGCATGTAATAAACTAATTACTAAAAGAAAATGGAACACAATACAGTAGGAAAATGTGATTGATTTAATAAGAAAAGACAGGCTAGAAATATAAATGAAAAAGACCTTTAAATTTGACCCCAGTCCCCAAATCTCTAAATAGGAGTCATTAGAGCATCTTCTCCTGTAGCATCAGGGACTTCTGAATTCCAACAATCTTTCTCAGCTAAAAGTAGTCCTGATAACACCAAACTCAGTATTTTTAAATTTAATGTGAAAGTCGTATTTGCAAAATGCTTTTGTACTCCCTTTTTATCTTTATGTCTTACTAACAATCACTTTTACCCACTCTCTGCCCACACCACTACCCTGTCCCTAATCACAGGAGCATCTGTAACACGGGCATCAGAAAGTTTCCAGATGTTACGAAGATCTTGTCCTCTGAATTAAATTTCATTCTGTAAGTACCAGGCTGATTGCTATGCATAACAGTTTCCTATTTGCTGCTAAAATTTGGAAAGTAAATATTTCTTATTTCTTTTCTCAAGGGAAATTTGTGATAACTTACACATAACCACCATACCAGGAAATGCTTTTCAAGGGATGAATAATGAATCTGTAACACTGTGAGTAAACTCCCAGATTCATGTTCTGCCGTACAGCCTCCTGCTATTCTCACTACTAGGTTGGGGTGAGCTTTTTCTCATGTTTTACCACATTCCTCACTCACTGGTGACATTCTTCTTGACCTAAAATGCTAAGGGTGAAAGGAGTTGTGTAAGATCACAGCTGGGTCATATGTTCACATGACAAGCAACCAACCAATTCAGTTTAAAGGTAACCTAGGCCCCAAGGATTTTTAGTGACTGAGTCTCAAACTTATGAAATTGTTCACTGCATTAATGAAGAATGCTCTAAGGCTGGGAAGACACAGTCTAGAGAGGTGTGGCTTTCCTGGCTAAAAAATAGCACAGAAATTTCAAGATTTCAACAGGGAAGAGTTTGGAAGGATATTCTCCAAGTAGGAAAAGTAGTTTATCAATGGACCTTGCTCTGTCTCTCATTTTCGCCTTCCTCTTGGGTCCCTCCCACTTTGCTTCTGAAGCAACACTATCTATACCCATTCTCTCTATCCCTTAATACTTAAAAATAATGTGTTTTTATTTGACAGTTACTCTTCAGGTTACCAGGCTATCCTTTCACGGTGTTTCCTAAGGCCTCACTATTCAAAGTATGAACCATCATCTTCAGCATCTTCTGAGAACTGGTATATTAGTCCGTTCTCACATTGCTATAAAGAACTACCTGAGACTGGATAATTTATAAAGAAAAGAGCTTTTCATTGGCTCACAATTCTACAGGCTTTGCAGGAAGCATGATTCTGGCATCTGCTCAGCTTCTGGGGAGGTCTCAGGAAACTTACAATCCTGATGGAAGGTGAAGGGTGAGCCAGCACCACACATGGCCAGGAGCAGTAGGAAGAGAGAGAGCAGGGAGGTGTCACACACTTTTAAACAACCAGATCTCATGAGCACTCTATCACAAGAACAGCACTAGGGGGATGGTGCTAAACCATTCATGAGAAACCACCCCCATGATCCAGTCACCTCCCACCAGGCCCCACCTCCAACATTGGGGATTATAATTTGCAATAAGATTTTGTGGAAACATAGATCTAAACTGTATCCTCTAGTTAGAAATGGCTCACCACAGACCTACTAACTCAGAATATGCTTTTTACAAGATCCCAAGTGATTCACATGTGTATTAAAGTTTGAGGAGCACTACACTAAGGTAACTCAACCCATGGTCTTCACAGGACACTTGCCAGACTTCCCTTCCTCTGGAATCCCTGCCATACATCTTCACATGGGAGCTTTCCACTGCCCTACCATTCAGAAGCAGCATCCTGGGCACCATATTTTACTTTATTTTATTTTATTTTACTTTATTTTATTTTATTTTATTTTTGAGACTGAATCTCGTTCTGTCACCGGGCTGGAGTGCAGTGGTGCAATCTCAGCTCACTGCAACCTCCACCTCCCGGGTTCAAGTGATCCTCCTGCCTCAGCTTCCCGAGTAGCTGGGACTACAGGCATATGCCACCACACCTGGCTAATTTTTGTGTTTTCAGTAGAGATAGAGTTTCACCATGTTGGTCAGGATGGTCTCGATCTCTTAACCTCATGATCTGCCCACCTTGGCATCCCAAGGTGCTGGGAATACAGGCGTGAGCCACCACACCCGGCCTCATTTCTTTATACCTAAAGCCCAACGACCCTTATTTAATTCTGCTCCTAAAATCCATATCCCTCTCACTCTTTCTGCTTTGGTTACAGCCCATGGCAAAATTGTGATGAGGCAATAAAGGAGCTCACCCTTAAAGAAAAAAGAGAGAACATGGATTGGAATGACTCTGAAATGAAGAGATAGATGTGAAGCAAAAGAAGAGACCATCTCAGAGGACTCTCTTTTATATCACTGGATTCTAAAAATTGGTATCCTTGGTACACTGCCTTTGTATAGTACTTTTACTTTGTGTAGGTGTAATTTTACATGTATAGTTGTCATGTTACAAAGCTGTGACTATGTAGCTTCATCTCAGATTACTGCAATCAAAAGAATACAGAGCAGCAACCACAAATAATTTCAAAAATAACCCATACTCTTTACTTGTAACTCTTGAACACTGGGAAGGAGACTCTATTGATCCTAGAAATATTTCTCAACAGTCTCTCCACTCCTGCCACTTCCCTCATACACCACAGCTCTGCCTGCTGCTTATAAAGTGTTTTCAACTCACCACTGGATCTGGAACTACTCATTCATCATGTCCCCCACCAAAAACAAGGTATTCACCAAATAAACTCCAAATGAGGTGATATCACATGCCTTAGGATTTGGGGTCTCCCCATGTCTATATCAAGAATACAAAATACATAGGATTAGATTCATGTCCTCAAGAAGTTCATAATCTCAATGAGGGGAAAGACATAAAATAATAAAAGGATAATACAAGATAGTAGATATTCACTATCAGAGTGTGTGGTACCTAGAAAAAAGATCTTAGAGAAGTCCTCTTGGGCTGGGGAAGTCAGAAGAGGCTTTATAGTGGAGCTGATAGACTTGAATCAGACCTATGGAATCAGTAACATTTATATGGGTAAGTGTGATAATAGCATCTAATATTTATGTAGCCCTTATTAAATACCTGTACTGTTTTTAAGTACTTTTTAAGTCTCATAGAACCTTATGAGGTAGGAACTATCAACCCTACTTTTAGACGAGGAGACCAAGGCACCAAGAGGTTAAGTATCTCTATCTCAGGCCAAGATGTGGTCCCAGGCAGTCTGGCTCCAGAATCATGTTCTTAACATTTATGTGGTACCACATACAGAGAAAGGCAGAGTAAGGAATCCAAGTGAAGAGATAGTAGGAGTAAAAGCATGGCAGGAGGAGAACAGGGTGAAGCTACTACTTGGGAGTAAACATGCTATTTAAGGAACGGAAAGTGAGTTTAGATAACTGGCTGAGATAGAGAGGACATTGAATTGCAGAGACCCTTAAGTGCCAGAACAAGGAGGCAGGCTTGGAGGTAACTCTGGAAAAAGTAACAAAATAATCTACTCAATAGAGTAGACTTTATTCAAAGATCACAAATATCCACAACTCCCTTCGATTTTGATCTAAATCTAAAAATAATCAGAGACCAACAGGTACTCCTCCCAGGTAAATGTACAATGATGGGAGTGGAGTGAAGTAGGAATGAAAGGGCAGAAGACATGGAGGAGGGTGAAGAAGAAAATCAATGTTGGGATAACCCATAGGTAACTATGAGCTCACAAGACTGGGACACCCCACCAGACTCAAGGAGTAACCAAAGATTCCTTCTCACACATCATACTTCAGTATGTGCACAGAGACAGAGAGCTTCATGGTTTTCTTTATGACAGGGACATTAACTTATGTTGCTCATGATTTTAAGAAAAAGAGTTCATGCCAGTAGGGTGTAATTTCCCCCACTCTGAAGTTAATAAAGATTAAGGCTCTGTCTCTCCCAGAGAGCCTGTGGGACATTGTGGTTCCATCCCCCTTCTCATTCTTGGCCCTTCATCTGGAAGGGGAGTGATGAGTCTTCTGCCTGGCACTTGTTCTCGCTGAATGGGCCCCTCTGTAAGCAAAGGATCATGTGGAGCACCCTGCTGGAAAAAGGGTATTGCACTTAAAGAGGAAAGCCTTATTTTCTCAGTTATAAAGTTCAACTCTCTAATTAGAAAATAATGAAAGCAAGCCTTCTCTTTTCATTATTAGTGGTATTTGAGATTTTGCCTTTTGTAGAACCTGTCTTGCCCTCCCCCGACCCAAATCTTTACCAACTGTGAGCTCATTTAATGAAAACAAAACACTTCACTTGATGCTGGAGAAACTCAGTGGGGCTAATGCTAAAACTATGCATTATGCTCTTATGTCCCTTTATAGCCACTTTGGTTGTTTATTAAATCTCCTCAAGAGGCCACCTTGAAATGTCCCTCCTTCCCAAATAAGCAGAATTTAGCTGCACTACCTTTAAAATATTCTAGGTGATTGGTCATACCAGTCTCAAAAAAAAGAGACAATCTTGATTCACATCTCAACTCCACAAAGAAATGGAAAGGTCACGGCAATTAATTTTCTAAGACCCTACAGAGAAGTGATGTCTGGAAAGGCATGACAATTCCAGGCTGTACCCATGACAAGCCACAGTAGAGAGATTGCTGGGTCTCTCCACTGTGTTGAAACAGGGAGGTTGGGCTTCAGTCCTGGCTCTGTGTCT
Source organism: Theropithecus gelada (assembly GCF_003255815.1). NCBI lineage: Eukaryota > Metazoa > Chordata > Mammalia > Primates > Cercopithecidae > Theropithecus > Theropithecus gelada. The sequence continues at coordinate 69,271,241 of NC_037681.1, read as the reverse complement.
AACCAGCCAAGCAGCCTTAGTCAGGTCATCCCACTTTGACATACCTCTCTCTCTGTCTATTCAAAGGGATTACTGCCTCCCGTGAATCAAATCACTTTGCGTCAACTACACAATCATCACAATTACAATTAATCACAGTTAAAAGCTCATACTTAGCAACCTGGAGCAGGCCAGTTGTTTTAGACCATCTTAAAAACATCACATCTCATCATCTCCTTTTAAATGTTTTTTTTTTTTTTTGAAACTTTTAACTGACAAATTGAGGCACTTTCCATTTGTCTTTTCATTGACAGATGGAAAGAACAGTATGATGAACACCCCATACACCTTATGTAGATTCATCAACTATTAGCAGCTTGCCGCACCCACTCCATCTCTGTGTATGTGAGTATATACCACACACTGCCCTTTTGCCAAGCCATCCAAAAGAATTTTATACACATCATGGCATTTCATCCCTAAATACTTGAGCATGTATCTCTCTAAAACATGGACATTCTACATAACTACAACACCATCACACCTAAGAAAATAAACATGAATAATATTATCTAACCTACAGTCCATATTCAAATGAAAATGTCTTTTATAGATTTTCTTAGAACTAAGAATCCAATCAAAGTTTATGCATTGCATTTTTGCTGTTACTTCCCTTTGTACGCCCAACCTCACCTCCCACATCTTCCCCCATATCCCAAACTGTCCAGCTTCCTTCCTCTGTTCTGTATGACATAGGATCCTTTGAGGAGCCCAAGACAGTTGTCTGGATTCAGCTGACTATATTGCCATGACTAGATTCAGGTCAAATATTTCTACAGGAACACTGCAAAGGGGGTGCTGTGCCTCTCGCACTACATCAAACCAGGATGTCACACTGTCACACTACTTGGCTGCTCGCTTAAGGCAGTGACTGCCAGATCTCTATTGTAAGAGCACATTTTCCTCTGTCATTAACAAGTAAACTATGGTGGTACACTGTGAGTTTGTGTGACTATTCAGTTGGCCAACAACTTTTCATCCAATGGTTTCAGCCTCCATTGATTACATGGTTGTTACAAGGGGAGTTAAACAAAATGGTAGTTTTTTACATGCTATCATTCTTCTACATGTATTAGCCAACACCTTTCTGTAAAGAAGATGCTTACTTTTTTCCCCCTTTTCCCTGTTCTCTCTTAGTCTGTCTCTTTTTGAGTATCACTATAGAATGTGAATTTTTCAAAAAATTTATTCAACGTATTGGAATCCTTTATTGCTATCATTCTTTCTGATGCCTGTCACCCTTTTTATTATTACATATAGTAAAGACATATAAGTTGACATGAACATGGCTGAGATAGAAGGAAACATGAAAACTCAGTGCTGCTGAGAGGCAGGAGGCACAGCAATCCAGGGACAGGGATCCCTTGCTATAGAGACTGTGAGGCCCCAGAAGTGGGGGGACCCTGATGCATAACTAGGGTTACAGCAGCACATAGTAACCAGGTCACAGGTACCCATCTAACCACTGCCAGCACATCCACTAGAGAAGTGTCTTCATACATGAGGAATTATTCAGCTATAAAAGGACTTCAGCAAAGTTCCACACAGGGAAGAAAGTGGTGAATTTAGGATTTCCTTTCTTTAGAATGCTGTTTGTGTAGTCATTTGAAAAAAAAAGTACTTACAAATATACCACCATATTTTCTAAAAGATATCTTCTAAAACAGCATGCTTTGCCTTTTAGCAATGGGGCCACTTTTTTGAGACCCTGAGTATCTGTAAACATAAATTAAGTTTTCTTCTTCAAAATCATCCAGAAACCAGGTGATCCAAAAGGGAACTATAGAAGAATTTCTAATACTGTTAATATTAGAACCCCAGAAATGCTTGTAGAGCCCCAGGAATACTTGGGGTTCATCATAAAGCAGCATTCAGAATTAGAGTATCATCTGTGATTAATATCTAAAGCCCAAATCTTATTTTGAACAAAAAGGTGCCATTCTGTCTGATTCACAATTACTGACATTTGAGTAGAGAACCTAGACAATGCTTTAAAGTTAGGTACAGCTATTGTAATAGAGGAGAAGTTGGGGGAGGTGAAAATCTTCATTTTTGTGCCTGTAACAAAATCGTCAAAGTAAAGCAAAGGAAGCCTTCCTCATTTAATTCTGACACCATGATGTTTTGTAAAAAAGTTATCTGAAGTGACTCTCCAGATGTTTTTTTGAGGGCATTAAAAGCATTGTGCAAGCCTGACAGCATGAGGTCTCCCACTCACATTTGTAATTTCTCCAGAGTAAGGAAGCTTCTCTTTTAATCAAAACAAGGCAGCACATTCTATTGTGTGTGACTGGTAAGAAAAGAGACAAGAGCAACTGGAACAGTGGGCCACATTGTTTAGAAAGTTGAGACAAGCAGGACTGAGGCTATTCAGAAAAAAAAAAAAAAAAAGACATGGAAAATGTCTAAAGCCAAAAAAGTCCATGATGCTAGTACAGACCAAAGGTATCTGAGAGCCTTCAGCATGTGAGTACATTTGGGGAAGTCCAGGCCACTGACCTGACTTGCTCTGCCCAGGAAGAGAAAGACCCCCTACCTCAGTGGAGAAGGATGATAGTTCAATTAAACAAGATGCCTGTATTTGACAGAAATCCTGTCCAGAGCATGGAAAGGGAGATCCTTTCCCTCTGTTCTGGTCAGAAGGCTGGAGGCTACTGCAAAATATAATAATAATAATAGGACCAACACATGAAGCATTTATTGTATTCCAGAACCTACTTAGAAATGTTAAGCACATATTTACATTTTTAGTCCTTACAATAGCTTTATGAGGTTGATACTATTATTATATTTTCAGATTAGGAAATCAAGGTACAGAGATGGTAAGTAACTTGCCCAAAGTAATTCAGATTGTAAGCAGCAGAGCTGGGATTCAAGCAGTTGGGTTCAGTGCCTGCAGACTTAACCACAAGGGTACACTTACAGCAATGACATTGTGAGTCTAACAGAAAAGCATAAAATCCTAACATGTATCAAAACAAGGATCAGGGCAGCATGCAGCTGTGACGAGTAATGGGCTCATGGGCATCTAGACAACTATTAGCAGCTTTGGTGAAAACAAAGCAAGGGCTATTTTTTCTTCATCTACTACACATGTAGTGCCACCACTTAGAAGGTAGAGAAAGCAATTCAGGAACTAGACTCTGGATACAATTCTAAGCCAATGACCATCTGATTTGCCCCATGGAAGTGATAAGAACAGTATCATCCTATGATATACCCTAGGGCAAGGGTTCTCAAACTGGCATATGACGGCTCACTGGGAGGGCTTGTTATAAAAGTGCATATTTTTGGGATGCCACTATTAGTTTCCGATTTAGTAGGTCTGAGTCTGCATTTTTGACAAGCAACTCCCGGTGATTCTAATTCAGTGGATGGACGAGAAAGTTTTGACAAATACTGGGCAAGCGTCTAAGACATCAAACTTAAGGAAGTTCAGAAAAAAGGGTGTGATTCCTTTATCTAAAAGAGACTGCTATAAAGGAATGCAGCCCCTAAAATGGCAGGAGACTGCCAAAGAATAATATCTTAAGTGTAAAATAAAAAAGAATTGCGGTGAAACTGAGCTTCTAAGGAGGCAACAAGGTTGTGTATAATTATGCAAGGCAAGCATCAACCCTGTCCCTATGTTCTCAGATTCCACAATATAGAAGGGGAAGAAAGCTACTGAAAGTGGCATCCAGTAATCCAATATGGGAGAGCTAATATGTGAAGCTGATTGGCTCTGCCTCCATTGCTTTATCGTCATCTGACCCATGATTATATTTTACGTTTTCTTGTTTACCTCCTCCAGAGAAACATATCCTCCTGTATCTAGAACAGTGCCTGGCACCTGAGAGTATTACAGTAAATATGCATTAAATGAATGGGATGACCAAATGGGAGTATGTAAGATGAATTTCTTACCATAAATCATAACCAAACAAGTTTGAAGGCTACTGACTTAGATGGAAATATAAGTTCTTTGAGAAAGGCCTGTGGTGTGATGTAAAGTTAAGCTGCTTGAATCTGCCAAGACCCTAGCTTCTCTTTGCAGGGTTGCTGGAAGCTGGCCAGGGACAGGCTGTGGGGTGTGACTTGAGAAATGGTTCAGAAACATGCCTCAGATTCTACAATATAGAAGGGAATGAAAACTATTGAAAGTGGCATCCAGTAATCCAATATGGGAGAGCTAGTATGTGTAGCCGTAAACTCTGAAGAAGCTCAGAAGAAAGCATATGAGAGCCTGGGAAGCCATGGAAGCCTCCCCCTCCCAGGGAAGGGCAAAGCCGCTGCTTTCCCCAGGCTATTGACTGAGCTAGGTACCAGGCATTCTGTGAGGCCCCAGGGCTTTAAGAAATGAATTAAATATGCTCCCCTGCCCTCTTTGAACTGAATCTAATGAGGAGACTTAAGAACTATTTTGTAACCTCTAGTTATATTTTCTGAATTTCAGAGTTTACATATTATACTTCAAAATGAGTCACACCTTTATTTATATGTTGGTTTGTCTCAGCTGTGTTGTGGGCTGATGGGAGGAGACCACACATACATACACACAGAGTACATACATGCTATTGATGTTACACACACACTCACACTCCCTGTAAAGTGAAGTTCCATGCTCATTTTATTTAACAAAGACTAGAGAGGCCTTGAAGACAACAGCTACCTGGAGCAGGAATAAGTGAAGCACATTTCTGAGCCATTTCTCAAGTCACACCCCACAGCCTGTCCCTGGCCAGCTTCCAGCAACCCTGCAAAGGGAAGTTAGGGTCTTGGCAGATATAAGGAGCTTAACAGTACGTCACACCACAGCCCTTTCTCAGGTGGGTTTTACATCATCATTCACAAAGAACTTATACAAATATTTCCATCTAAGTCAGTAGCTTTCAAACTTGTTAGACAAGTTACTTTCCCTCACTGAGTCTATTTCCTTCTTTGCAAAATGACGATGTGCTGCTTGATTCCCTCTAGATTCCTTTTTGGCTCAAACATTTCCCTGTATCTGTGTTCTAAGGATCCTCTTATGTCTTATTCCGGGTAGAAGTATATATGTATGTATGTATGTGTATTTATAGATATATACTATAAAAAATGGTGGCATAAAATTTCATAAAAATTAATACCCTAATTACTTGCAAAATGCTCTAATACATTTTATTTTTTCTATGTAGTTTTTTAAATGCTGGTTATGCCCAAGTAAATTGATTCACTACCCACTAATGGTCTTAAAGAACTGTTTACAGACAGTGAAATCTTCTTGGTTGTGAAGCCAAATTTGACATCAGCAAAATCACACACTCACCCAAGAAAAAAAAAGCTGGCTCAGTGCTGGAGGCTTCCTCTGCCCTCAGCTTTCAACACCCAGAAAACCCATATGCCCACACAGGCCTGCAAAACCAGAGGAAAGGCTTAAGTGTTAAACAGCTCTGGCCTCGGATCCCAGCTATGCCACTGTTTTCCTTTTGACATTAAGCAAGCTACATAACCACACTGAGGCTTAGGTTTCTTGTCAGTATAATGGAAATGATGATGAGGATTAAATCATAAAATATACATAGAGTGGCTGATGAAGTATCTAGCACTTAATAGCCACTTAATAAATTGATGGTGGCGGTGATGATAGAGAACTAGATATTATGAATGCCTGTAATAATCTTAGTAATATATGTTACAGGAGGAAAAATGTGTTTCCAAACTGTTTCTTTCAGTTTCTTCCCATTCCTAAACCCTCTCCTCCCTCCTTCAGCAAACTATATGGAAATGGATTTGAAGAAGTACAAAGTCATGCGTTCAATGGGACGACACTGATTTCACTGTAAGTATTTGCTCATTTCCCCAGCTCACGAATAAAAATGAAATATTACTCTGGCTACAAGATCACATTCAATCTTCAGCAACTAACTCAGGGCAAAAATAAACTTTCAAGTGGCTAGCCCTCAGTGTTTCATGCATGTTACTAGGCAACTGGCTGGCTAGAAACCCCACAGCACCCTGATTTCAAAGGCAGATGCAGCCTGGATACATTGAAGTTGACAGTTTACTGAAATATTCAACACCCTACTTTATGCCTCCTCCACCTCAGTGCCTCCCTCTCTAGCCCCCTCACTCAGGTTGATGGTGTGTTAGAGGAAGCAGAATTTCAGAAAGAAATTCTTCCCTTGGCCCCACTGCAGAGAAATCAGATAACACTACCATTTACCAGTCTAATCAGCCACAACAGACCCACTCAGGGAGTCCCATCTCTGTACTGCTAGTGCGGGAGGAAGCTCATTTTCCACAAGGTAGGGAGCCTTGTGTTTTCACCACACCCTACCCACTTCTTCATGTTAACAGCCTTTAACTCAAGAAGAGCATCGCTACTGTTTCCCTCATTGTTCTTGACCTCTCTTTCCTTCTATGGATCCTCTTCTAAAAGAGTGGCATATTCACAAAGTTTGTGGGGCTGTGGACATTTGAACCACAGCAAGTACAGGGTGAGGTGACAGTCACCCTACAATTTGTTCTTAATAAAAACTGAGAGCACATGAAAAGTTCAATTAAAGCCAAAATTAAGGAAAATAAATAAAAAGGCCTTTAAAATAAATAAGTTGTGTAAGCTGTAATCTAGACTAATGCTTCTCAAATTTTTACACACCTAAGAAGAACCTGCAGATTTTTAAAATACAGATTCCTGGGCCCTACCCCCAGAAACTTGGATTCAGTGGATCTAGGTAGAGCCTGAGAATTTGCAATTTTAACAAGCTTCAGGAGATGCTGATGCTGTCAGTCTGAAGTTGGGTAGCACAGTCTAAAGTTGGGTAGCAAAATTCTGTACAATATGCTATTTATTTTTAATGATAGGTATCTAACCAAAGCCTCTATTATACTGATACATACTATATAGTTTGGTGGCTAACAGAATAGACTTAAGAGACAATCAGTAAGACTCAAACTCCAGTCCCACTATTTAACAGCTGGTATGACCTTGAGCAAGTTACTTAACCTATCTAAGCCACAGTATCCTCATTCATAAAGTAGATCCACTAATAGGCTTTTTTTGAAGATACCCCACCGAAATGAAAAGATCTGTTTCATATCCTCAATACTTAACACAGTGCCTGGCATATAGTAGGTGCTTATTTATTATGTACTATACAATATAATTAATTATAAGTAAACAATTAAACAAGATTATATTTTTGTGTGCTTAGCACAGCATAGTAGCACATACTAAGTGTTCAAGAAATGGTAGAATTTTTAAAGTTGTTCTCCTATCATGGGGTGAATTTGCCCTCATGTTCTTTTTGACTTGATGACTTAATGAAAGGTTCATCAACAAGCATCCTTAAGTTAATGAAGGGTTCATTCAGGCCAATTGAATCGATTTCTGCCAAACTTAAATCAGAGGCATTTATATCATCTCCTGGCACAGTTCTCTCAGATGCCTCATTCCATTATTCACTCAACAAATGTTTATGAAGCATCAGCTGTGTTTGAAGAAACATGTCATATTTTGAGGGGAAATGAAGATGATTAAGTCCTAGTGTCGCCCTACAGGAGCTTACAGCATAGGAAGAAGCATCTCCAAATGCTGTATAAACTACACATTAAGTACTAACTAAAACAGAAGCAAAGCATGAAGCCTCCCCAGAGAGAGGTAAAGTTCTCTGGGACTTCGAGGCAGGAGGAAAGGAAAGTATAAAAAGTATCTGGGAAAGGTGGGCTTTGAGCTGGGCATAACTTAGGCAAAAATAGAGGAAAAACACCTTCCAAGCAGAGGACAGCAAGAAGAATGGTCCAGAAGAAGAAGTATAGCATGTATTCAGAGATCAGCAAATAGTACTTTCTAGATACAAGTTAGGGACAAAACAGGAAGGGCCTCAGATGCCATAGTAAAGAGTTTAGACTCTCTTCTCCAGAAAACGAGAAGCCATTGAAAGTTCTGAGTTGGAAGTACGAGATGAGTGCTTAAAGAAGGCTCATCTGTTAGCAGGAAGGATGGAAGGCTGGAAGGGGTAGGGCAGGGCTAGAGACACAAGTGCCAGGGTCATCTGAATAGAGGGGATGGCTGAAATCCTGTGTGGCTGAGGTTACCTGAACAGGGGGAAAAACAAAAGAAGTGAATATTAAATTAAAGGGAAACAAGATGAGCATAAGAAGCAAGAGCAAAATAAAACAGATGGGAGGAAAACCAACACAGTATGTCTGTGTGAGGTCAGGAAAAATAGAAATTTAGGAGGGAAGATTTCAGGTGGTCAGCAGCATTTCAACTGTTACAGAGATACCAAAATGGGTATGAACTATGAAAAGTCCAATTAGTCAACATTCTGTATGCCCTGCATCTCACTGTTGTAAGAAAGAGGAAACCAAGGACATGAGTCAGTTTGCCAAGAACAAACTTAATTTCATTCAACAAACATTTATTAAGCACCACTGATATACTAAGCACTGTGTTAGGTACTGAGTCTGCGACGGTAGAGAGGACACAGTCCCTGCCCTTTTGAAGTTTCTGATCTATCAAAAGAGACAGACAAAAAAAGCAAATAATAGATAAAATTATTACAAGGGTAATATATACTAAGAAGGACATAACCTGTTACTGAGATCTGAGAGAGTATGAGGGGTGACCAACTTAGGCAAGGTACCCAGGATGGCCTCACTGAGGACGTGATATTTAGGCTGAGCCTGAAGGATGACAAGGATTCCACTGTGGCAACAGTGAGGGAAGCACATTACAGAAAGAGGGAGCAGATGTGCAAAGGTCCTGAGTTGGAAAAGGAACTAAGTTGGTAAGTCCCAAGAATTGAGAGGAGGCCCGTATGGCTGGAGGGTCTTTAGCAAGGGGGAGACTGGAGATGAAGGAGATGGAGCAGGATTGAGCAGCCATGGGAAAGGAGTCCGAATTCTCTTCTAAGGGCAAGGTCACACATTAAAGAGTTTAAGTAGCAGGGGAGAAGCAGTTTTCAAAATTGTCAAGCAAAATTTTCAAACAATACATTCAGCCTTTCTCATACATAGGCCTGTCCAAAGTTGTTCAGAACACAATGATACCGAAGTCCTGCAAAGTTCGCAAACACCTGACTTACTAAGGCAGCACAGGACACAGGAAAGACAGGAGCAGCCCCAGAAGGTGGCCCTGAGGCACCTGAGGGGTCTGGGAGTCAGTCCCTACTGTTCCCAGAGCACCCCAGCTGGGAAAACTTTGGTGGAACTTGTGGCTTCTTCCACTGTGCTTCAAAAGGTCATCCTGCCTGTGCTTCTCACACCTGCAAGGTCACGTCATTGGGAGAATTCTCAAAAGTGACCTCCAGGAAAATGTGGGAAATTAATTTATTTTTTGACCAAGTTGCGTAATACAGAGTTATCAGTATACAGAAAGATCTGGGTTTTAGTAAAACATGTGAAACGCTCTGTCATGAAATTTGAACAATTAATCTGACTGGGCTAACACAAGAATAATTTGCTCACAGAGCCCAGTTTCAATGATGTATAACTATAACTGAATATAATTAAAACAAAACACATCAGGAAGAAGAGTCATGGAGGTTTAGGAAGAAAAATTTCTTTTGATTTAGATTTTAAACAGCAATTGACTCTGACAATCTCATCTCTTTGAAAGTGGAAATACACCCAGGGGATGGGACGATGTGAGATTGACAGGTGGATTCTGATGAAAGGGCTGAGGGTTTCCAAAGAAAATGCTTAGTAGAAATGTGGAAAACAGCCACCCAGAGAGTGAAATGCAGGGGCTTTTGCAGTTCTGAAACAGCAAGGAGGGTGGGGAATGGATGTTAGTATGTTTGTTTTGCTGTGTACACTGTAATGGTGGTAAGAGAATCATGTTCCCATGCTTGAAATCATCACACCAATGACAGATGCACACTGTGCCCACCATCCAGGGTTTTCCAGATGCTCTGTGAATCACAACCATTCTCTTACAGAGAGGAAGTGCTCAAAAGAAGGCTGGCAGGGTTGTGCCCAGGGATTCCTCTTCTAGTTCCCTCGACTACTCAGAGAAGGGCCTGTGCTTAGAGATACCAGTGTCAGGGCCCAGAAAGGAGGCTGCCTAGGAGGACCAGATTGTGCTGCTCCTAAGGAGTTTAGCCGGAATGACTTTGAACTCAAGGCAGCAGAGCCCTCAGGGAGCTACTTCCATAACAGCTTTTGGCTTCTTCCACGGCCTTGAGAGTAGTGGCCCTCAACACTTTTTCCATGACACACACACACACCTGGCCATGATCATTTACACTGCACAGCTCCATGGGGCAATTTTCTACAGAGGCTGTAAGTCCTCTTTCTCACCCACTGAGAAATGCATATCTGAAAGAAAAAGAATACAAATTACACTACAAAAGGGATAACTCTGAACGGACCCTACTTTTTCAAGTATTTGCAAACTTCAATATATAACTATTAGCACACTCTGAGACCTCCAAGGTCACAATGGCCGAGAGGCTAACAAAGAGTAGGTTGCACTTCAGCCCTTCAAGCCTTGGCCTCTTGGAGCAGCATTTTCAACCTTACCCAGCTGTCTGGTGGTAAACTTTCATAACTCCAACACAGGAGCGGGTGAGTACTTTAAGTTACAGGACAGAGTTCTACCAAGTGAGGAGGTAGTGGAAGAAAAAAGGAGCGGCCAAACACACATGCCAGCAATTTCATTATTTCATTAAGGACTAGCACGTCTTTTTCCCACTCTCCCTCCACTTCCCCCTTTTTCCCCTTCTAACCCTACCACCATGCACATAGGTTGGTCTAAATATGTGTACACACAGCTATGAATGCTTACACATGAGGTACAAACTCCACTAAGGAAAATGTCCTTCCCCACAGGGAGCTAAAGGAAAACATACATCTGGAGAAGATGCACAATGGAGCCTTCCGTGGGGCCACGGGGCCGAAAATCTTGTGAGTAGAGTGGTGCTGGCTCCCCTCCCTGCCCATTGTACCCCAACAGGGCTGCTTAGGGTGATCCCTCCACATCATCCCCAAGCTGATATGTGAGACATCAGCCTCTACACCTGAAAAGGCTGCTGTTGGAAAGACCAAGTGTATCACAGCTGCCATAATAAAGTACCCCAAACTGACAGGCTTAGACAAAAGAAATTCTGTCTTATGGTTCTGGAAGACAGATGTCCAAAATCAAGGTGTCAGCAGGGATTGGTTCCCTCTGAGGGCTGTGAAGGAAGCGTCTATTCCAGGCCTCTCCTAGCTTGTGCTAGTTCTTTCTGGTTGTGGCAGCATAACTCCAATCTTCACATGGTATTGTGTATGTGTGTGCATGTATGTGTGTGTGTATGTGTATATCTCCAAATTGCCCCTTTTAATAAGAATAGCAGTCATGGATTAGAGCCCACCATAATAACCTCATTTTAACTTCACTACCTCTGTAAAGACCCTATCTCCAAATAAGGTCTAAGGTACTGAGAACGTCAAGATACGACGTGAACAGGGGACAAAATTCAACCCATAACACCAAATATGGGGGGTGGTGGCCTCATGTGCTGGCAAAGAGGCTGGCTACCCACCTGGAATCCATTCATGGGAATCTAAGACCAGAGATCTGGCTTGCCCCTGGCACTTGGCTGGACAGGGCTGAGGTGCTGTCAGGTTCTCTGAGGGTGCAAGGATTAGGACCAGGCTCTCTCAGTTAAAAAGGGTTTAAAGGATACATGGGAAATTGCTTCCAAGATGGCCGAATAGGAACAGCTCTGGTCTGCAGCCCCCAGCAAGATTGATGCAGAAGATGGGTGATTTCTGCATTTCCAACTGTGGTACCTGGTTCAACTCACTGGGACTGGCTGGACAGTGGGTGCAGCCCACAGAAAGCCAGCTGAAGCAGGGCGGGGCATTGCCTCACCTGGGAAGCACAAGGGGTCCAGGGATTTCCCTTTCCTAGCCAAGGGAAGCTGTGAAAGACTGTACCTGGAGAAATGGTACACTGCTGCCCAAATACTGTGCTTTTCCTATGGTCTTTGCAACCAGCAGACCAGGAGATTCCCTCCTGTGCCTGGCTTGGTGGGTCCCATGCTCACAGAGTCCAGCAAACTAAGATCCATTGGCTTGAAATTCTCGCTGCTAGCGCAGCAGACCTGAGATGCTGGAGCTTGGCGGGGGAGGGGCATCTGCCATTGCTGAGGCTTGAGTAGGTGGTTTTATGCTTACAGTGTAAACAAAGCTGCCAGGAAGCTCGAACTGGGTGGAGCCCACCACAGCTCAGCAAGACTCACTGCCTCTCTAGATTCCACCTCTGTGGGCAGGGCATATCTGAACAAAGACAGCAGCCACAGTCAGGGAATTATAGATAAAACCCTCATCTCTCTGGGACAGAGCACCTAGGGGAAGGGGCAGCTGTGGGCACAGCTTCTGCAGACTTAAATGTCCCTGCCTGACAGCTGTGAGAGAGCAGTTGTTCTCCCAGCACAGCGTTCAAGCTCTGATAACAGACAGACTGCCTCCTCAAGAGGGTACCTGACCCCCATGTAGCCTGACTGGGAGACACATCCCAGTAGGGGCCGACAGACATCTTATACAGGAGAGCTCTGGCCAGCATCCGGCAGGTGCCCCAATGGGACAAAGCTTCCAGAGGAAGGACCAGTCAGGAATATTTGCTGTTCTGCAGCCTCTGCTGGTGATACCCAGGCAAACAGGGTCTGGAGTGGACCTCCAGAAAACTCCAACAGACCTACAGCTGACGGGCCCGACTGTTAGAAGGAAAACTAACAAACAGAAAAGAATAGCATCGACATCAACAAAAAGGGCATCCACACCAAAACCCCATCCATAGCTCACCAACATCAATGATCAAAGGTAGATACAACCACAAAGATGGGGAGAAACCAGAGCGGAAAGGCTGAAAATTCCAAAACCCAGAACGTCTCTCCTCCTCCAAAGGATCACAACTCCTCATCAACAAGGGAACAAAACTGGTCAGAGAAGGAGTTTGATGAGTTGACAGAAGTAGGCTTCAGAAGGTGGGTAATAACAAACTTCTCCAAGCCAAAGGAACGTGATCTAACCCATCACAAGGAAGCTAAAAACCTTGAAAATAGGTTTGGCGAATGGCTAACTAGAATAACCAGTGTAGAAAAGAACACAAATGACCTGATGGAGCTGAAAAACACAGCATGAGAACTTCGTGAAACATACACAAGCTTCAATACCCAATTTGATCAAGTGGAAGAAAGGATATCAGTCATTGAAGATCAAATTAATGAAATAAAGCAAGACGACAAGATTCGAGAAAAACAGACTGAAAACAAACGAACAAAGCCTCCAAGAAATATGGGACTATGTTAAAAGACCATATCTATGTTTGATTGGTGTACCTGAAAGTGATGGGAAGAATGGAACCAAGTTAGAAAGCATTCCTGGATATTATCCAAGAGAACTTCCCCAACTTAGCAAGGCAGGCCAACATTCAAATTCGAGACATAAAGACAACACCACAAAGATAATCCTCCGAAAGAGCCATCTCAAGACACATAATTGTCAGATTCACCAAAGTTGAAATGAAGGAAAAAATGTTAAGAGCGGCCAGAGAGAAAGGTCGGGTTACCAACAAAGGGAAGCCCATCAGACTAACAGCGGATCTCTCAGCAGAAACCCTACAAGCCAGAAGAGAGTGGGGGCCAATATTCACCATTCTTAAAGAAAAGAATTTTCAACCCAGAATTTCATAGCCAGCCAAATTAAGCTTCATAAGTGAAGGAGAAATAAAATCCTTCACAGACAAGCAAATGCTGAGAGATTTTGTCACCACGAGGCCTGCCTTACAAGACCTCTTGAAGGAAGCACTAAACATGGAAAGGAACAACCAGTACCAGCCACTGCAAAAACATACCAAATTGTAAAGGCCATCGATGCTGTGAAGAAACTGCATCAACTAATGGGCAAAATAACCAGCTAGCATCATAATGACAGGATCAAATTCACACATAACAATATTAATCTCAAATGTAAATGGGCTAAATGCCCCAATTAAAAGACACAGACTGCCAAATTGGAAAAAGAGTCAAGACCCATTGGTGTGCTGTATTCAGGAGACCCATTTCACACGCAAAGACACACATAGGCTCAAAATAAAGGGCTGGAGGAAGATCTACCAAGCAAATGGAAAGCAAAAAAAAGCAGGGGTTGCAATCCTAGTCTCTGATAAAACAAACTTTAAACCAACAGAGATCAAAAGAGGCAAAGAAGGCCATTACATAATGGTAAAGGGATCAATTCAATAAGAAGAGCCAACTATCCTAAATATATATGCACCCAGTACAGGAGCACCCAGGTTCATAAAGCAAGTCCTTAAAGATCTACAAAGAGACTTAGACTCCCGCACAATAACAATGGGAGACTTTAACATCCAACTGCCAATACTGGGCAGATCAATGAGACAGAAAATTAACAAGGATATCCAGGACATGAACTCAGCTATGAACCAAGTGGACCTAATAAACATCTACAAAACTCTCCAACCCAAATCAACAGAATATACACTCTTCTCAGCACCACATCGCACTTATTCTAAAACTGACCACATAATTGGAAGTAAAACACTCCACAGCAAACGTAAAAGAATAGAAATCACAACAAACTGTCTCTCAGACCACAGTGTAATCAAATTAGAACTCAGGATGAAGAAACTCACTCAAAACTGCACAACTACATAGAAACTGAACAACCTGCTCCTGGATGACTACTGGGTAAATAACAAAATGAAAGCAGCAATAAAGATGTTCTTTGAAACCAATGAGAACAAAGACACAATGTACCAGAATCTCTGGGACACATTTAAAGCAGCATATAGAGGGAAATTTATAGCACTAAATGCCCACAAGGAAAAGCAGGAAAGATCTAAAATCGACACCCTAACATCACAACTAAAAGAACTAGAGAAGCAAGAGCAAACAAATTCAAAAGCTAACAGAAGACAAGAAATAACTAAGATGAGGACAGAACTGAAGGAGACCCACACGAGACACAAAAAACCCTTCAAAACATCAATGAATCCAGGAGCTTGTTTTTTGAAAAGATCAACAAAATAGATACACTGCTAGCAAGACTAATAAAGAAGAAAAGAGATAAGAATCAAATAGATGCAATAAATAAATGATAAAGGGGATATCACCACTGATTCCACAGAAATATAAACTACCATCAGAGAATACTATAAACACCTCTAGACAAATAAACTAGAAAATCCAGAAGAAATGGATAAATTCCTGGACACATACACCCTCCCAAAACTAAACCAGGAAGAAGTCGAATCTCTGAATAGACCAATAACAGGTCCTGAAATTGAGGCAGTAATTAATAGCCTACCAACCAAAAGAAGTCCAGGACCAGATGGATTCACAGCCGAATTCTACCAGAGGTAAAAAGAGGGGCTGGTACCATTCCTTCTGAAATGATTCCAATCAATAGAAAGAGAAGGAATCCTCCCTAACTCATTTTATAAGGCCAGCATCATCCTGATACCAAAGCCTGGCAGAGACACAACAAAAAAAGAGAATTTTAAGCCAATATCCCTGATGAACATCGATGCAAAAATCTTCAATAAAATACTGGCAAACTAAATCCAGCAGCACATCAAAAAGCTTATCCACCACAATCAAGTTGGCTTCATCCCTGGGATGCAAGGCTGGTTCAGCATACACAAATCAATAAATGTAATCCATCACATAAACAGAACCGATGACCAAAACCACATGATTATTTCAATAAATGCAGAAAAGGCCTTCGACAAAATTCAGCAGCCCTTCATGCTAAAAACACTCAATAAACTAGGTATTTATGGAATGTATCTCAAAATAATAAGAGCTATTTATGACAAACCCACAGTGAATATCATACTGAATGGGCAAAAACTGGAAGCATTCCCTTTGAAAACTGGCAAAAGACAAGGATGCCCTCTTTCACCACTCCTATTCAACATAGTAATGGAAGTTCTGGCCAGGACAATCAGGCAAAAGAAAGAAATAAAGGGTATTCAACCAGGAAAAGAGGAAGTCAAATTCTCTCTGTTTGCAGACGACATGATTGTATATTTAGAAAACCCCATCATCTCAGCCCAAAATCTCCTTAAGCTGATAAGCAACTTCAGCAAAGTCTCAGGATACAAAATCAATGTGCAAAAATCACAAGCATTCCTGTACACCAATAAGAAACAGAGAGCCACATCGTGAGTGAACTCCCATTCACAATTACTACAAAGAGAATAAAATACCTGGGAATCCAACTTACAAGGCATGTGAAAGACCTCTTCAAGGAGAACTACAAACCACTGCTCAACGAAATAAAAGAGGACACAAACAAATGGCATTCCCCACTTAATAAATGGTGTTGGGAAAACTGGCTAGCCATATGTAGAAAGCTGAAACTGGATCCCTTCCTTACACCTAATACAAAAATTAACTCACGATGGATTAAAGACTTAAATGTAAGACCTAAAAACATAAAAGCCCTAGAATAAAATATAGGCAATACCATTCAGAACATAGGCATGGGCAAAGACTTCATGACTAAAACACTGAAAGCAATGGCAACAACAGCCAAAATTGACAAACGGGATCTAGTTAAACTAAAGAGCTTCTGCACAGCAAAAGAAACTATCAGCAGAGTGAACAGGCAACCTACAGAATGGAAGAAAATTTTTGCAATCTATCCATCTAACAAAGGGCTAATATCCAGAATCTACAAAGAACTTAAACAAATTTACAAGAAAAAAACAAACAACCCCATCAAAAAATGGGCAAAGGATATGAACAGACACTTCTCAAAAGAAGACATTTATGCCACCAACAGACATACGAAGAAATGCTCATCATCACTGGTCATCAGAGAAATGCAAATCAAAACCACAAAGAGATACCATCTCACACCAGTAGAATGGCGATCATTAAAAAGTCAGGAAACAACAGATGCTGGAGAGGATGTGGAGAAATAGGAATGCTTTTACTCTGTTGGTGGGAGTGTAAATTAGTTTACCCGTTGTGGTAGACGGTGTGGTAATTCCTCAAGGATCTAGAACTAGAAATACCATTTGACCCAGCAATCCCATTACTGGGTATATACCCAAAGGATTAAGACACATGCACACGTATGTTTATTGCAGCACTATTCACAATAGCAAAGACTTGGAACCAACGCAAATGCCCATCAATGATAGACTGGATAAAGAAAATGTGGCACATATACACCATGGAATACTATGGAACCATAAAAAAGGATGAGTTCATGTCCTTTGCAGGGACATGGATGAAGCTGGAAACCATCATTCTCAGCAAACTATCACAAGGACACAAAACCAAACACTGCATGTTCTCACTCATAAGTAGGAGTTGATCAATGAGAACACATGGACACAGGGAGGAGAACGTCACACACCAGGGCCTGCTGGGGGGTGGGGGTGCTGGGGGAGGGATAGCATTAGGAGAAATACCTAATGTAAATGATGAGTTGATGGGTGCAGCAAACCAACATGGCACATGTATACCTATGTAACAAACCTGCATGTTGTGCACATGTACCCCAGAACTTAAAGTATTTAAAAAAAAAAAAAAAAGGATACATGGGAAAGTTAGGAGAAATAGAACATTGAATCTGACAAAGCCTGAAACATCCAACATGAAACATCCAACATCCTGCAGAGACCTGAAGTTGCAGTCAGGTTTCAGGGATAAATGCAACAGCATTCCAACTACTGTGCTGCTCTCACAGGGCAACTGGTTATCCCATCACAGAAGGGGCAGTCCACGACACCACTAACCTACTCTAGCAGCTGTTATTTATCCAACAAACATTGATTGAACCTATCCTGTATACCAGGCACCGTGGTGAACAGACTGTAGTAAGCAAAATAGCTCTGGACCTTGCCCTTAACCAGATGACAGTCACATAAGGGAGACAACAACAAACAGGCAAAGCAATAAACAGGCATGTCATTTTACAATGAAAAAAGTTCTAGAAAAATGGTGAGCAAGGTAACCCAGTTCATTTGTTTGTTTATTCATCCATTTATTCACTAACTCTTATGAACCCATACTCTGCAGTAGTCACTGGATTAGGCATCAGAGAAATGGCAGAGAATAAGAAGAGATAAGCACTTCTGCCTTCATCGAATGGGGAAGACAGACAAGGATCATATAAGTAAATAAAATATGTAGTCATCCAAATGCTATCGGTTGTAGAGGAGAAAACTCATTTGGTTGTCGGGAAAGGAGTTCTGGAGGGGGGAGTACTATTTTAAAGTGGATGGTGAGGGAAGACTATCCCGAAAAAGTGTCGTTTGAATGAATACCTAAAGGAAGTAAGAAAGCAAGTTATGTGATTATCTGCAGGAAAAGTGTTCCAGGAGGGGGAACAGCAAAAGCAAAGGCCTGAGACAGAATCTTGCCTTGTGTATTTGAAGAGCAGCAAGGAGGCCAATATGGTAGAGTGAGCAAAGAAGGGAATCATAGAATATAAGGACAGCGACGTGGCAGAGAGCTGGATCATGGTGGGGGCTATGGTCACTATATGGACTTTGTCTTTTCTTTAAGTGAGATAGGGAGGCTTTGGGGGTTTGAGCAAGGGAAGGAAATGAGCTGTCCTGGTTATTCTTCATAATGTAGATCCTGCCAAGATCAACTCATGACTCTGTCTACTTTCTATTTCCACCAGTGTAAAACACAAAGTCTGTCTAATTTCCTAGCTCCTGTCCCTATCAGCCCCTCACTCTCTATTTCCTAACTCCTTCCTGCTATCCACTTTTGACTGTCTACTTCCTATTCCTGCCACTGTGGAGCCCTGACTGTGCTAGTTCCTAGCTCGCACTGTCAACCCCTGACTTCATCTGTTTCCTAGCTCCTGCCACTGTCCAGTTCTCTGTCTACTTCATAAGTCCTGCCACTATCGACCTCTGACTCTACTTCCTAACTCCCACCACTAAAATTCCTACATCTTTCTGTTTCCTAACTTCTGCCACTATCAATCCTAACTCCCTCTAATCTCCACTCAACCCTATAACTTCTGTTTACTTATGACTTCCACTACCTTGTGGCTCCTGCCCACTGCTTTCTCTGCTCTCAAATTCTGGCAACCTTATCCTAGGGGTCTTTTTCTACATGTATCATATGCAAAGCACACCAGACTCCAAATCTTGTAGGTTGACTGAATACTCTTCAGTTTAGCACATCCTGTAGGCAGAGCTGTTATAGCAAGTTGTCCATCTACTTGGTCACTAGACAAACAAAGAAAGCTGCCTCTGGCTCAGGTGCAAAACACAACCAAGCCACTGTGTTCCCAAGGCCCCTGCATGACAGTATTGGCTTGAAGAGATGCTTGGTTAGCTCCTTAGAAGTGACTGTGGGCACTACAGATCCCTACACTCTCATGTCCAAAACAGTAGCACCAGACCTAGGTCTCTTCCTTCCCAAGAGGTTGTTCTCATTATACCCCTAGGATTTGAATCGTATCTAAAAGCATCCACTCCACCCTTACTCAAAAAGTATTTCTCAAACTAGTGTGTTACTAAGACTGAAAACTCACTATCAGAGGTTCACTCCCTTATAATGAGGCCCTACCATTTCAAAGAACCTAATTTTAAATTTACTCACTCACAAGACAAACAAAAAAGCCACCAGATCTTCAAAGAGCTCAATCCCTAACATGTCTGAGATAAAAAACCCTATAAAGCAGAATGAGAACCCTGGTTACCTGAATCAATAGGGACACAAAAGCAGGAAAGTCTGAAGCCCCTGGGACAAATTTTGCTGCCTTAATTTTTCCACTGAGGTCCTACAACATCATCATTCCATGTCATCAAGTTCATCTTCCATCGGTCACCTATTGTTCCCCTCCCATGTGCTGAACACCAAGTCTTGGGGATGATTGCTGAGGGGAGCTGTGCTGCTAGAAAAGTTTTGTGGGGCATCAGCAGCAGCCACTTAGAAGATGAGCAGAATTGTTTAATTCCCATTGACTCTTTTCTCCTAACACTTAATGTGTTTAGAATTTTCTTGGACATTGCCTCAAGTCTAGTAAAACCAAAGAGTTCAGGACCTTGTTGACAAAGCCTGACCTTTCCACACAGTTTGACTTGCAAGGTTGTGTTTGCTTGCTTTGAACAGATGAATCAAGTTTGCATTAGAGAACATGCATTCTGCTTTCTAGGTAGATGATGGCTAATGCCACATAGCAGCTCTTAATAAGGTAACCAGCCTATGCTTCATGAAAACCTCTCCTGCAGGGCTTAATCAATCAAAGACTGAAGCATCTGAAGCCCTGAATAATTTCCCCTGGGGTAGAGCACAAAAGCTGATGTAACTGCATGTGCTGGCTGTCACATAAAGCAAGTGGTTATTTCACTTCTGCTAAGTGGAGAGAAGTAGAGGAAGAGAGAGGGTGGGGAAAAGGAGTTGGAAGAGGGGAGAGACAGAGAAATGCTAATAAATGTATGGTAGGTGCAAGGAGTTATACTTAACCTTGAAAAAAATAATGAGGCAGACATGAGAAAAAATACAGAATTGCTTTTTTGAATTCAGATCTTAGTGAGAGTAATTGAAATGGAGAATTAAGGGGAAAGCAAGATGGAGAAGATTCCTCAGTGCCTATAATGATAATATTGTTGAGGGGAGGTTCCATTCTCTGAATAAAATGTATAAAATAAATAAATAAAAAGCATTTCTCCCCTTTATTGTTCAGGGATATTTCTTCCACCAAATTGCAGGCCCTGCCGAGCTATGGCCTAGAGTCCATTCAGACGCTAATTGCCACGTCATCCTATTCTCTAAAAAAATTGCCATCGAGAGAAAAATTTGCCAATCTCCTGGAAGCCACGCTGACTTACCCCAGCCACTGCTGTGCTTTTAGAAACTTGCCAACAAAAGAGTAAGTAAAAAACAAAAGGTAAAGCCTACCCAAGCTGTGGCCGAAATTCAGATTCCAAAATAGTCAATGAGTAGACAGCTCCACTCCCCTTCACTCCCTGCCTTCTCACCCAACTCCATAGACATGGGGTCACTTTCAAATAGATAAGGAGAAAACAAACTGTTCTGTTTCCTTGTGGAAACTGCTGCCAAATAGTTGATTCACCCTGAAGTTAGAAGACCTTCGTAGTCAATTCTGGGTATACTGAATTAGAGTCCATTTTAGCATTTGCAGAACGGAGTACAAAACTGGCATCTCAAAGGATTTGTTCTAATCCTTATCAGAGAGCATCATTTTTTTAAGCAGAGGAAGAAGCTTCAGGATGGCAAAACTTACCTAATGTTTTAATCTTTAATTTAAAAATGGACACAAAACACTACAGAAGGTTTTCAAAACTATTTCTCTCCTAGTAGACAAGCATCTTCCATTTCAGAACAGAATTACAGCTAAAGATAAGCTTAGTATGGGAACAGAAAGGGAATGAGCTCCTGGATGGTTTGCATCCAGTGGTCGGTATCGTACTGATTCCGTTCATCCAGGGTCGGGGACACGGTGGCTGAATTTCATTCTTTCCTCAGAGCATTGTTTTCCGACTTTTTTTGACTGAGATGCATAGTAACAAATACTTTTGTATTGCAACCCAGTACATGTCACATATGTAACAGAAATAATGCAGAGTGATACTTAACTGTTTAATATGTAATATGCTGATATTTTCTTGTTTACTCTATTTTATGCTTTTTTTATTTTTAATGCCAGTCTTGATGCACTCTATTGCTTTCATGACCCACCAATGGGTCACACAACTTACAGTTGGGACAACACTGCCCTAAAGCGTTATTATTGTAGCCTATGGAGGTAGGCTCTATTCAGTTAATCAGATAAGGCACTAAGAGAGTGACACCAGATGCTGCTGTCTTTGTTTGGAATCAACCAAAATGAATTATTTATAATCAACCAGTATGCATTATTTGTACCTCGCATATAGGAGGTTCAGCTCCACCTGAGGCTTTTGGGATAGCTGAGAAGATAAAAACACTTGCTGTATTCAGAGAGTCATGCAGCATTAACTGAGCTTCAAAAACATTAACTGAGCACTCACTATGTTCCAAACACTGTGTGAAAGCCTGAAGGTACAAAGATAAGTCACAGACAGCTGTATGGGGGCAACACACAAGACAGCCAATATTTAAGTCCAACACAGCAAATGTTATGACAGATCTGAGAACAGAACAGAGTGTTCTGAGAGCACTGAGGAAGAGTTTGTTAATGGTAGCAGGGATTATGGAAGGCTTCCTGAGGGAAGTGATTTAGGCTGAGTCTTGAAGAACAGGCAAGAGTTGTCTAGACAGAGTGAGAAAAAGCAGGCAAAGAAGATAGAATGGCTCATATGAAGACACGAAGTCAAGAGACAGTAGATGAAACTCTCTCAGAAAAAGTGAAACATGGACACATGGAGGAAGATGAAACCGAAGAGGAAGCCAAGGAGATGTAGGCCATGATGATCTGAGGGCCAGGCCCAGCTGTTTAGAGGATGGGGAGCCATGAAGACTTTTAAGCAAGATTACTCAAATTTGCTTTTATAAAATACCACTTTGCAGCAAGGAGGACGGTTTAGAGGTGAGCAAAACTGGTGAGAGACCAGTTAGGAAAAGGATAGAGATATTGGTTTATGATAAAGCTGATTCTGGATACCCACATTTTGTGGCAAAGAAATCACATCCCTTCCTGAAATTACTAGCATGTGAAAATTTTAGTTCAGGGATTTTTATTCCAGTAGGTGAAAGAGAAAAAATATTCCTGCAAGGAATATTGGAGAAGAAGAATACATAGAAACGTCCAATTTGAATTGCCTCATTTCTCCTTCCTCATCAGTAAAGGTTGAGGCCCTCACAGCCTGCTCTCTTTTCCCATTTTTCTTTTTTTCTTGGCAGGGGTAAGGGTGTTGGTTATTTTCATTTATTGACCTGACTAATGGGTACATAGCTGATCATTCTGTGAGAAATCACTGAGCTGTACATTCATGTTTTACCTGCTTTCTGTGTGTTACAATTTAATTTTCTGATGTTTTACAAATTGCTATTACAATATAAGTCTATTTGAAACTTATGAAAAGGAAAATAGGCAAATGTCATATATCTTTTCTGGTTGTGGCCTTGTACCCCACTGCCCTCAGGGAACCTTGATCTGACGTCACCAAGTAGCCTTTTGGAATTAGCCCCTTCTGAGCCTGTCCTTTTCCATCATGTCCAAATTCTTAATGAATGCAGTTGATAAACCTTGTAATAATGTATCAACAGCATGATAGTTCTTGCATAGAATATGCATGAACTGTGTAGAAACAATGCATTGTCCCATCAGAGATGATGCAAATTTCATTCTCTAGAAAAACAAAGACTGACTGTCATGAGGATGCCATCAGGGCAGTGAATATGAGGAGAGAAGAAATAAGAGACAATCAAGGGCATTTGTAATTATGAAGAAACCACTGTTTTTTTTTCTGTAGATCTCCTCTGTGGACAACCATTATTTTTTTATTCAACTTTTACTTTAGTTACAGGGGTACATGTACCAGTTTGTTACATGAGTATATTGCATCCAGGAAGTGAGCATAATACTCAATAGGTAGTTTTCAACCCGTGCCTCCCTCCTTCCCTGCCCCCCCTCTAGTATTCTGCAGCACCTGTTGTTCCCATGTTTCTGTTCATATGTCCCCAGTGTTTAGCTCCCTCTTATAAGTGAGAACATGCAGTATTTGGTTTTCTAATCCTGAATTAATTCACTTAAGATTATGGCTTCCAGCTCCATCCATGTTGCTGCAAAAGACATTATTTTTTATGGCTGCATAGAATTACATTGTATATATTAACCACATTTTCTTTTTTTTTTTTTTTGAGACGGAGTCTCGCTCTGTCGCCCAGGCTGGAGTGCAGTGGTGCAATCTCTGCTCACTGCAAGCTCCGCCGCCTCCTGGGTTCACGCCATTCTCCTGCCTCAGCCTCCCTAGAAGCTGGGACTACAGGTGCCCGCCACCACACCCGGCTAATTTTTTTGTATTTTTAGTAGAGATGGGGTTTCGCCGTGTTCGGCAGGATGGTCTCGATCTCCCGACCTCGTGATCCGCCCGCCTCGGCCTCCCAAAGTGCTGGGATTATAGGCGTAAGCCACCGCGCCCGGCCTGTACCACATTTTCTTTATCCAATCCAGGCACCCAGGTTGATTCCATGCCTTTGTTATTGTGAATAGCATAGCAATGACCATACAAGTGCATGTGTCTTTTTGGTATAATGATCTATTTCATTGGGTATACACTGAGTAATGAGATTGCTGAGTTGAATAGTAGCTCTGTTTTAAGTTCTTTTAGAAACCTCCAAACTGATTTCCACAGTGGACGAACTAATTTACACTCTCATCAACAGTGTATGAGCGTTCCCTTTTCTCAAACTGTAAAAATCCTAGAAGAAAACCTAGGAAATACCCTTCTTGACATCAGCCTTGGCAAAGAATTTTTAGCTAAGTCCTCAAAAGCAATTGCAACGAAAACAAAAATTGACGAGTGGGACCTAATTAAACTACAGAGCTTCTGCACAGCAAAAGAAACTATCAACAGAGTAAACAGACAACCTACAGGATGGGAAACAATACTCACAAACTATGCATTTGACAAAGGTCTAATATCCAGAATCTATAACAAACTTAAACAAATCAACAAGCACAAAAATAAATAACCCCATTAAAAAGTGGGCAAAGGGCATGAATAGAACAGCATTTTTTCATATGTTTGTTGGCTGCTTGTATGTCTTCTAAAGAAAAAATGCTCATCATCACTAATCATCAGAGAAATGCAAATCAAAACCACAATGAGAAAAACAACAGATGCTGGCAAGGCTGTGGAAGAAAAGGGAATGCTTATATCCTGTTTCTTTACTCATTTGTATCTCCCTTAAATTCCATCCCTAGGTAAGTGCTCCCTCAGGTAAGAACAGGCCTCATTTTATTTTATTGGTATTTCTCCAATTTCCATAGGCTAAACTTCTTAGAGGGAAAGATGGAGGAGTAGGGAGCACCCACATATGTTTCTGCACATAAGAAAAAATAACCTGAAATTCACATCATGATGTCAGGTCCGGCATCTTCAAATCCTTACAAAAAAAAGGTGCCCAGTTATAATTCAAAACCATGAACACAGAATGATTATTTGTTAAGGTCAATGTGGAAAGGAGAGTGGTAAGGAGCAAACCTTAATATACCATAAAAGTAGCTTTTATAATCATTTAAAAATCATTGATTCAATATGACAAATTTAAGTTTTTTCATCTCTAGTGCCCACACAAAATGCTTAGTATTCAGAAGCATTTTATCTAAGCTGGAAGCACTCTAATGACAATTCAGAAGCCTTTACTGTCTCCTCAGGAAGCATTTCAGTTAGGACAATGGTGCAGAACAAGATGCTGGTGTAATAGGTAAAGAATTTGCATGAACAAAGCATAAATAGATGCACAATCAGGTTTAGCTTCAAGACCAAAAGCTCAAATGCTTTTTTTAACCTCTTCTCTTTCAGACAGAATTTTTCACTTTCCATTTCTGAAAACTTTTCCAAACAATGTGAAAGCACAGTAAGGAAACTGAATAATAAAACATTGTAAGTATTTGCATGCAAGGAAACTCAGAAGTCATATCTTGTTCTGTGTGTACCTTATTATCAGCATCAATTTTTTCTTTTGATACAGTCTTGGTTGGGGAGCGGTTGCAAAGCATCTTTAAATAGTTTTAAAATGGGAATTTTTTCTTTGCAAATGACATCAAGTTGATCAAGCATCTCTTTCAACTGTTTAAAAAACTATTTTAAAATGTTCCTTAATATTTATTCTAAAATTATATTAAAGCCTCCTCAAAAATTAAAACTTTGCAGGTATTTTGATGTCACCAAAGGCTGATATAACTGATAGCTTCATTTGTAAGAATTTCCCCTAGTCACATGGTCAACATTCCACAAAGATTAACTAATTGCAAACGTGGCTTAAAAGTAGCCACTTCCCTTAAAGGAGACTTAGGCTACCTCAACAACTATGCTCCTGGGCTTAAAATTAGTCTTCATGGTATCGCTAACATACACTGGATGGAAGCTACATAGCTGTTTTACTGACTAACTTTTAACACTTTTCTGCTATAAATGCTGACTGCCTTGGCATTTCACTTATCTTCAACTGTAAAACAGCATGCCTCAGAAGATAATCCCAGTGTCCCTATGGCACATTTACTAAGATTTAGATTTTATTATGCCCCCATGAGTCCTCCAGACTACAAAACTAGAGGTCCCTCTGAGATACTTTGCCAATCTCTTTCTGAAATTTTCTCTTCTTTTCTTTTCCTATCAGTCTCCAAGTTAGACAAATGCTTCAGGGTGATGTGGTAGAATGACCCTGGACTTTGGGGTTCCATTCCAAGGATATGAATCCTTGGAAGTAACCTTCCTGTAACACTGAGTATCACTGGCAAAATTTATCTTTTTTGAGACCTTTCTCCTCATCTGTAAGGAACAGCAGAAATACCATTTGGCTTTCAGAACCATGAGAATGAAGGAAGTTGCTAAGCAATGTGACAACACCAAGGGTAAATAAGTATTACTGTCTCCTTCTTTTCCTTTTCTCGCAGTAG
Organism: Theropithecus gelada; assembly: GCF_003255815.1. Taxonomy (NCBI): domain Eukaryota; kingdom Metazoa; phylum Chordata; class Mammalia; order Primates; family Cercopithecidae; genus Theropithecus; species Theropithecus gelada. The sequence goes on along the minus strand of NC_037681.1, from coordinate 69,244,676 downwards.
GTCTGGCACCCATATCCTCCAGTGGCCTTTTCTTCTCCCTTCCCACCATCTTACTCAGTATTCTATCAGTAACCTTCTATGTAACTCTTTTGTAACCACATGACTTTATTCTTATCAACAAGAAAACATTTATGGGTATAGTTAATAATAGCACCAAGGAGTGGTTTGAGGGGAAGGAAGACTTCAAACCATCCTCCATATAATCCTCACCAGTCCTCACCGTAAACCTTCCCAAATGAGCACAAACAACCTTAAGTTTGCTATGCTATCACTGCTTTAAGACAAGTCCCTAATCTCTAGCATCTTCAAAACTAACCGAAATTAACATAAAATCTAAGTACAAAGAGCATTCTCCTTGTGAAAGCATTTTATGCTAAATCTCCTACCTCCTGCCTCCCACCAGATAGCCATTCCTCAGTGCCTAGAGTTTAGAAATTCTGCAGCCAGCCGCTAAGCCTTACCTATTCTCCCCTAGATAATGCATCCTTACCTCTATGGCTGGCCCCATTGTCCTCCTAAAATTCCCATCTTTTCTCCTTTCTTTCTTGTGACTGGAGCAGCCGTACTACAGCTCTCCTTCCTCTGATTCAATATTACGAAGCCCATGTGAGTCCATTCATACTCACTGTATAGCCTCCAATACTAAAGACAGCTCCGTGCTGGGCTTTGTCAATAAGCGTGATGCTGCCCTCAGGAGCCATCCCAGGACACAAACGTAAGTAACGGCAGGTGGGCATTTAGTCTGAAGAGAAATCACCAGGGAGAAAAATTGCTAGACATATGCCCAGTAGGGCAAAAAAAAGAAAGGACAAAGGACCAGACAGCGAGAAGAAGTGAGAAAACATGTTTGACCTCTTATTGATATAAATTTAATCAGAAATCATGGCAGAATTTTTAGAAGTTTTACAATAGTGCTTCTAAGAACTGAAGTAGTTTTGAAAAGGGGAAAGGAGTAAAGGAAATCAGGAACAGTTGGAACGTTTTCACCTAATTTAACAAAGGCTATTATTTTCTATGAATCATCCAGAGAGCTTACTTAAAATGCAAAATCCTGGGCTCTGCCTCTAGAGATTTTTTATTCAGGGTTTGGAAAGCCAGGAGTCTGCATTTTAACAAACACCCTGGTGATTCTGATGGAGCTGGTTCAAGGACCACACTTTGAAAAACAATGAGAGTGAAGTTAGGGGAAAGGTCTCTGAACTGTGGTTATGAAGACCTCATGCTGCTACTGTCACTATCCCCGAGAGACCTTGGACAAGTCCTCCTTTAATCTTGGTTTCCTTACCAATAAAATGAAATGATTCAATGAGATGGTCTTTAAAAACCTTTTTTTTTTTGAGACAGAATTTCGGTCTGTCACCCAGGCTCGAGTGCAGTGGCACAATCTCAGCTCACTGCAACCTCTGCCTCCTGGGTTCAAGCGATTCTCCTGCCTCAATCTCCCAAGCAGGTGGGATTACAGGTGCATGCCACCATGCCCAGCTAATTTTTGTATTTTTAGTAGAGACAGGGTTTTGCCATATTGGCCAGACTGGTCCAAACTCCTGACCTCAGGTGATGTGCCTGCCTCGGCCTCCCAAAGTGCTGGGATTACAGGCATGAGCCACCGCGCCTGGCCTTAAAACCTTTCTAATGCTAAGAAATTAATGATCTATTTTCTTTAATAGTTCTTTATAACCATCTTCCCCCTTTAAAGATTAAAAAATGGTAATTATATTTATGTCTATGAGAAGAGGACAAACAAATGTGCTGGTTATAACAATATTTAATAATAAAACACGGGAGGTTCCTATGCGGTCTTCTGTACATAGCAGCAGCCCTTCTCTAGTTCCAAATTGGGCTCCACAATACTCGAACATATTTTCAGAGTCCCAGGTCACAGATTTTTTTCTTTTTTAAAATCTGTGTTCTTTCCCTTCAGTATTGTATTCTTCCAATTTATTATTTCCTCCACTCACTGAACTAGGTATGCACTTAAAATACAAAACATGAGAAGTTAGCTTTCGAAAGTACAGAAAAATATCCTTTTAGTGTGTTAGAACCATAAGGTTCCTCATGTATTATACAAAAATGTATTACAAATACATATATGTAATGGCCTTGACAGAAAAAATATGCCCATTTCTCCAGTTCCTAAGATTGTATTAGCAGAAGATAGGTAAAAACAAAAATGTTTGTTGAGCCTACATGCATCATGCTGTGTGCTCACTGTCCCTGTATCCTCTCAATTCCTTTCAGAGCTAGAATCATCCTGGTTTAGAATTATTCACTCTACAAACATTTACTGAATGAACACTCTGAGCCAAAACTGTGCAAGACACTGGGATTTCAGAAATGAGTAAAACCTAGTCCTCTGTTTTCAAGAAGTGAATAGACAATTAAAGAAGATAGACATGCATCATCACTTAATTGCAATATGTTTTGATAATTGCAATTGCACTAAGTTCAGCTCTGGCAGGAGGATAAATAATACTTGGGGAGTATAATCAAGAAAGCCTTCATAGAAGAGCTTATCTTTACAGATGAGGAGGAATTCACCAGAGAGGTGAGGAAAGGAAGAAAATTCTAGGCAGAAGTATGTACAAAGACAGAAGAGTGAAACAGTAGAACTTATTCAGAGAGCTACAAGTCATTTTATGTGACCAAAGAGAAAGTTGCCCAAGGGATCTGCAAGAGCTAATTTTAAGAATCCCTAATATTGATTGCTTCAAGAATTATTCTAAACATTCTACATGTATGAATGCATTCAATTCTTAGCACAACTGTAACATAGAAGGTATGATTATTATCCCTACTTGGCAAATAAAGAACTTGAGGCACACAGATATTAATTAACTCTCCTGGGATTACACAGTCTGTAAGAGCCGTGCTAGAACTGGGTCCTGGAAGTCTCGCTCCAGAGCCCATTCTCTGAATTCTGCAGCACTACTGCTTCTTAGAGATGAGGTTGGAGAGATAAGCAGAACCCAGACCAAGGAGGGCCTTGGAAGTCATCACAATGAGTTTGGATTTTATCTCATAGCCAATGAGAGCCTGGGGCAGGTTTGAGTTCAGTAAGTGAAATTAGTAACTTTGTATTTGGGAAAGGCCGTTCTAGAAGGAACATACAGAATGGACTAGGGAGAGGGCTAAAATTGGAGAAAGGATATCAGGAAGAAAACTAATTGCTCCATAAGAGAGGACAAAAACCCAGGCCGGGCACAGTGGCTCATGCCTGTAATGCCGAGGCAGGTGGATCACAAGGTCAGGAGATGGAGGCCATCCTGGCCAACATGGTGAAACCCCATTTCTACTAAAAATGCAAAAAATTAGCTGGGGGTGGTGGTGTGTGCGTGTAGTCCCAGCTACTCAGGAGGCTGAGGCAGGGGAATCATTTGAACCTGGGAGGCAGAGGTTGCAGTGAGCCGAGATTGTGCCACTGCACTCCAGCCTGGTGACAGACCCAGACTCCGTTTCAAAAAAAAAAAAAAAGAGAGAGAGAGAGCAGAAAGAACCCTTAACTCAGGAAGTATCAGTATCAGTGGGGTTGGAAAGGAGTGGCAAAGGAAGGACTGTTCTTTCAGTAGGGACAAAGTACCTCTTAAGCCTCCCTCTGTCTTTGACTCATGCCCCTAAAGAGCAATGTTTTCACCATCTCTTCCTCTTGTTCACAACTATATTCTTCCTCTGCTCCTAAATTTCTAATAATCTATCCTTGGTTTCTATTTCTCGATTGGACTATTTGATTAGCCAGGGACTTAAATGCAAACAAGTCCACCAGTAGCGAATGACTTTCAATAACATGAGCCTTCCATTTGTGTTCTACTACATGCAAACAGCTTGGTAGCAGTTTGGTTGGCAACTAAATGAGAGATAAATAGCTAAGAAAATGACAAGAAAGGATTATTTTAGATTTACCAAGCATACATTGTCTTTCTAAACTTGTTTTCAAAAGAAAATCATCCTTTGTAAACAGCTTCATTAACTTTTTGCATCAATGTTTTATATATATGTATATATACACACATATGTGTGTATATATACACAACATATTTACATATATACACACGTGTATATACATATATACACACATATGGGTATATATGTATATATGCACACATGTATATCTATGTATATATACACACACATATGTGTATATATGTATGTATATATGTGTAAATATACATACATGTGTGTAGATATGTGTATATATAGTCTAATGGCTTTTCATTCCCTTCTTAAGGAACTCCTACATCAAATCAGAGTTATCAAATAATTTAACAAACGTAAGGCTGAGGGTATTATGGATTTGTTTGCTTTTGTTTCTTTGGCTTTAAAGAAACATAATTCTTGAATTTTTTTAATACTCAGAGAAAATCTCTTACATCAAGCCAATAATTCTTCTTACAGTTATTCTGCCATGCTTGCTGAGAGTGAACTGAGTGGCTGGGACTATGAATATGGTTTCTGCTTACCCAAGACACCCCGATGTGCTCCTGAACCAGATGCTTTTAATCCCTGTGAAGATATTATGGGTTATGACTTCCTTAGGGTTCTGATTTGGCTGATTAATATTCTAGCCATCATGGGAAACATGACTGTTCTTTTTGTTCTCCTGACAAGTCGTTACAAACTTACAGTGCCTCGTTTTCTCATGTGCAATCTCTCCTTTGCAGACTTTTGCATGGGACTGTACCTGCTGCTCATAGCCTCAGTTGATTCCCAAACCAAGGGCCAGTACTATAACCATGCCATAGACTGGCAGACAGGGAGTGGGTGCAGCACTGCTGGTTTTTTCACTGTATTCGCAAGTGAACTTTCTGTCTACACCCTCACCGTCATCACTCTAGAAAGATGGTACACCATCACTTATGCTATTCACCTGGACCAAAAGCTGCGATTAAGACATGCCATTCTGATTATGCTTGGAGGATGGCTCTTTTCTTCTCTAATAGCTATGTTGCCCCTTGTGGGTGTCAGCAATTACATGAAGGTCAGTATATGTTTCCCCATGGATGTGGAAACCACTCTCTCACAAGTCTATATATTAACCATCCTGATTCTCAATGTGGTGGCCTTCATCATAATTTGTGCTTGCTACATTAAAATTTATTTTGCAGTTCAAAACCCAGAATTAATGGCTACCAACAAAGATACAAAGATTGCTAAGAAAATGGCAATCCTCATCTTCACCGATTTCACCTGCATGGCACCTATCTCTTTTTTTGCCATCTCAGCTGCCTTCAAAGTGCCTCTTATCACAGTAACCAACTCTAAAGTTTTACTGGTTCTTTTTTATCCCATCAATTCTTGTGCCAATCCATTTCTGTATGCAATATTCACTAAGACATTCCAAAGAGATTTCTTTCTGTTGCTGAGCAAATTTGGATGCTGTAAACATCGGGCTGAACTTTATCGAAGGAAAGATTTTTCAGCTTATACCTCCAACTGCAAAAATGGCTTCACTGGATCAAATAAGCCTTCTCAGTCCACCTTGAAGCTATCCACATTGCACTGTCAAGGTACAGCTCTCCTAGACAAGACGTGCTACACAGAGTGTTAACTGTTACATGAGCAACTGCATTATCGAATTGTTTTTAAACCTATACAAAAAAAATACCTGTACCAGTAATTTTAACACAAAGGGTTGGATTTAGGGAATTATTTATTGTTAGGTACATTGGGCAAGAGACCTCTACCTAACAGAAAGTGTAGTCTATGACCACTGCCATACTAAAAACTATTTGTCATTGCTATAGGGCATCAATACCCAAGTTGGGAGCATTTAGAAATCTTTATAGAAATTTTGCCACAGTAATTTTGTTTGATGAATCTATTAAAAAAAATGAGGAGGTATTTGGCATAACTTTTTTGCATTTTTATAATTTGTATGGCATTCTATAAAAATATTAGTTCATAACAGATCAGAAATTTAAAATAACTGGCCTTTTTCCTCAGGTAGTTTGAAAAACGCACTCTAGAGATGCACTGTCCAATCTGGTAGCCACTGGCCACATGTGGCTAAATTAAAATTAAATAAAATGAAAAGTGTAGTTTCTCAGTTGCACTAGCCACATTTCAAGTTCTCAATAGCTACATGTGACTAGTGGTTACCATACTGGACAGCACAGACACAGAATATTTTCACCACCACAGAAAGTTCTATTTGTTCTATTATAGAGACTTTTATCTATCCCCTATCTGGATTCTACTTATTTATAATTTAAGGTAAACATCTAAAAGCACATTTCAGCCTATTTGCTTAGTGAAACATTAAGCTGTAGACTGTAAACTCCTCGTGAGTAGGAACCCTGTCTCAGTTCATTTTGTTTTCCTGCTTCCTACCTCAAGATCTTGGCAATGGTACACTACAAATGTGCTGAATTAGAATTACTCTGAAGTTATGAAACATATAATGAAAACAATTTTTTTCTAGAGCTTATATTTTTATTTGAATGAAATAAAATGTTTAAATATTTAAAAATAATTAAGTTTCATCTTTTCTATCCTTTGGAGAGTATAGGAAAATACATTCAGTATTTGCTAGAAGATATTTTTACTTATTAGAATTGGTTCTTATAGGACAACAAAACTATGGTTTTAACTACAGTGTTTTTTGTATGCTCCTTTGACTTTTTTAAAGTAACTCTCATTGAAAGCTAATTCTATACCAAACATCTTGATAAATGTTATATAATTTAACCCATTTAATCTTCATAAAACTCTATGATGTAGATATTATTCACATTTTATAGGAGAGCAGAACCTACAATTTGTCAACGTTCTCAAAACAAATAAAAGTTCCAACTAATAGAATTTAAACTCAAAGCTCTGATTCAGGACCCCAGCCTCTTAATCACTGTATTTTACTGATTCCCATATTGGTAAAACAGTCATCTAAGAGTTTAATATGCATTCAAAGTTCCTTAAATTTTCCCCAACATTTTATGTTTTCAAATGTGCAGAAAAATTGAAAGAATTGCACAGTGAACACCCATACAGCACCACTTAGGTTCAACAATATTTTACCATATTAGCTTCATTACATATATATGTAATTATCCATGATTTATCAATTCATCTTATTTTGGATACATTTCAGAGTAATTTGTAGACATCAGAACTTAGCCCTAAACATTTTAGCACTCTTACTACTAACCAAGATATTTATTTACATTTCTAGATAAAATTTACATAGAATGAAATGGACAAATCTTAAGCATGCCATTTAATGAGTTCTGAGAAATGCATACACCATATGACCCAAACTTCTCTCAAGGCATAGTAATATAATATCATCACCCTCAGAAAGTTCCCTCATGCCCCTTCCCAGTTAATTCCTGACCCCCAGCCCCAGAGGGAAGGATGGTTTTTTATTTTTTCTCCCACCAATTAGTTTGTCTGTCCTAGAACTTCAAATAAACAGAATCATATAGTACATACTCTTTGTATAAGGCTCCTTTGACTCAACCCAATGTATTTGCTACTTATCCATGTTATTGCTTGAATATTGCTGATTAGTATTACATGGTATGAATAGAACATTGTTTCTATTCTTCTATTAATGATCTGTGCTATTTCCCATTTTTAGCTCCTTTGAGATTTTATGATATAAATGTATAGACATAACTAGACACTCTACACATCCAATCTGTTTTCAATCCTTATGCCACTGTGCAAAGTGATTCAAAGGATCATAACATTATAAATTTTATAAAATCTCTTCTCTGTATTGTGTTTTTCACATTTCTGACTTTTCTGCTGCATAACAAGTTACTTGTCTTTATTCATATGCAGGCCTCTCTCGTAAGCTAGTGTTCCAAAATTTGTCTCAGCAATATAAAAGAATACCAATTAGTCGTGTTGCTGTATACCTAACACAAACTTTCTGATTCATATATAAATCCCAGAACCAAAACAGCTAAGAAAGCAAAAAAAGCATAAAGGAAAAAAAGGGAAATAAAATCTATTCTTGTGGAGAAACTTTACACACTCAAATGCAGTTTGAGACCAAGCTACTTCTACATATACTCTGACAATAACTTGCATAACCTTTGCACAAAAACTGATGTTTATTTTCTACACTATAAGTTTTAACACATGGAGGTACAGTATATTGTCTTCCTCATTCTCATTCCCATATTCTTCAGTTGCTAAGATCTACCAGTTATTCTTCTGAATTGTCTTCTACACCAGTTTATATTCCAGGGCCAGGCATGGTGGCTCATGCCTGTAATCCCAGCACTTTGAGAAGACAAGGCAGGAGGATCACGTGAGGCCAAAAGTTCAAAATCAGCCTGGACAACATAGTGAGACCCCATCTCTACAAAAATTAAAATTAAAAAATTAGTCAGGTGTGGTGGCAATGTGCCTGTAGTACCAGCTACTCAGGAGACTGAGATAGGAGAATCACTTAAGCCCAGGAATTCGAGGTTGCAGTGAGCTATGATCATGCCACTGTACTTTAGCCTGGGCAACAAAGTGAGACCCTGTCTCAAAAAAAAAAAAAATTCCCATGTAAATGTAAACTGAAAAAAAATTGTATTCTTATTGCCACACCCACATCTCAGATCATTTTCCCCTTACTCCTGGAGTATCTCCCTAATTTTTATTCCTATCCAATCTTTCCCATGTCCATACTCTCATACCCACTACCACTGATTAATCGTCATAAAATCCTCTTTTTTTTTTTTTTTTTTTTTTGAGACGGAGTCTCGCTTTGTCGCCCAGGCTGGAGTGCAGTGGCCGGATCTCAGCTCACTGCAAGCTCCGCCTTCCGGGTTTACACCATTCTCCTGCCTCAGCCTCCCGAGTAGCTGGGACTACAGGCGCCCGCCACTTCGCCCGGCTAAAAATCCTATTTCACCTTATTATATACATGCAAAAAAAAAAATCCTGAGCAATTCATCAGACCATAAATTTACATTTTAGAGCTTAGCCTAACATTCAGAGAGTCCTAACTTTATTTCTACTGATCTACTTTAAATCTACTAACTGTATTTCGTGCTGATTTTCTACATGAAACAAATTGTTCTAATCACTTTTCCCTAGCCATGCCGTATGAATCTCCATGCTGGAGCCATGCCATTCTTACTGTCTGAACACCTTATCCCTTACCTGTCCTTCCCTGCATCCTTTAAGGCCCTAAAACAACCACAGGTTTATCTTTTTTATCTTTTTTCTTAAAACAAAACAAAACAACCAGAGTCTCACTCTGTAAGCCAGGCTGGAGTTCAGTGGTGCGATTATGGCTCACTGCAGCCTCTACTTCCTGGGTTCAAGTGATCCTCCCACCTTAGCCTCCCAAGTAGCTGGAACTACAGGAGTGCACCACCATGTCTGGCTTTTTTTTTTTTTTTTTTTTTCTTGTAGAGATGGGGTTTAGCCATGTTGCCCAGGCTGGTCTTGAACTCCTGTCTTCAAGCAATCCTCCTGCCTTGGCCTCCCAAAGTGCTGAGATTACAGGCATGATCCACCATGCCCGGCCTTTTTTTTTTTTTTAAATTAAACTCTCCTTACTTTTTCCTTAATCTGCTATAGTCAAGACTCTTCCTTTATCCAAAATAAAGTAGGACACAAATAATATACAACCCACAGTGATCTCTCTCTTCGGACTTCTTTAGCATTTGTCCTCTGCGTCACGCATTTGTCTCTTACCCTACACTGCTGGGTTAATTATCTTTACAAGTACACCTCTTATTCACCTATGATAGGAGTTTTTTTAGTGGTACACTCATCTCTGTTTCCAACTATATCTAGAGTCTTACACATCATAGATGATTCATAATTTTTTAGCTGATTCACTTTTATAACTGAAAATAAAATTGTCCTACTTAAGAAGCATTTCCTATATGAGACAGTCTCATAGAAAACATGTGTATTCTTATTCTGTATAATCTCTCATTATGTATTTGATGATTTTGATACCTAAATCATCAAAATGCAATACTCGATAAATTTATATTTCTGTTTTGTATTTTTTAATTAATATTTGATATTTTCAATGGTAGGCTGCAAAATGGCTAAGAGGGGTTAATTCATCTGGAATAACTCATCTAAATTTACAAAATGATTTTAAAAGGCAATGGTATTTTTTCCTCTATTTATAACATTTTCTGTAAAGGGCATGATTTTGGTTTCCTCAAACTGTAGTGAGTCCACATGTAATTAAGAATCTCTGTCACAAAGATTTCAATAAACGTGTTTATAATTAGAAATAATGATTTCCTCAAAATGAGCAATATTTTTATCTTTTTCTTCCCCTATGAGTTATTACCTAGGGCTTTCTACTCATAATTTACCCTTCTAGTTATAAATCACAACATTCCCACTGGCTTAGAGTGTATTTACCTGAAAATCAGGATAATATTAACCTACTAATATGAGTCAAAATAAAATCTCCCATTAAATCCCCTCCCTTTTTACCCACCACAATTAACTGATGCTACTCACTCTAAAAGTTATCCTTTTTCCTACACAATCTAAGTGACTGAAACTGAGTGTGTCAATTAGATTTCTTGCTCCTCTATGGAGTCTGAGCTATAGAGGTGATTATTTACATATATTACAGCCATGACTGAGGTGTTCTGCACATTGAATAAAATAGGTAAATGTACCAGACAAGGTCAGTTGGTCAGTCCCTAAGAGACTAACTGTGCAAACTCAGCAAGATCTTCTTAGTCTACAGAGAGAAGAAGAAAGTATGCAAGAAAGAGCTACAGCATAGGCCAGGTGTGGTGGCTCACACCTGTAATCTTAGTACTTTGGGAGGCCAAGGCAGGCAAATCACTTGAGCTCCCAAGTTCAAGACAGGCCTGGGCAACATGGCAAAACCCTGTCTCTACAAAAAATACAAAAATTAACCAGGCATGGTAGTGCCTGTAATGCCAACTACTTGGGAGGCTGAGGCATGAGGATCTCTTGAGCCTGGGAAGTGGAAGTTGCAGTAAACTGAGATAGCACCACTGCACTCCAGCCTGGGTGATAGAGCCAGACCTTGTCTCAAAAAAAGAGAAGGTGAGGAGAAAGAGGGGGGGAAGGGGAGGAGAAGGGGAGGAGAAATGGAGGGGAGGGGAAGGGGAGGAGAAAGGGAAGAGAGGGAGGGGAGGGGAGGGAAGGGCTAGGGGAGGGGAGAGGAGAGGTGGAAAAGAAGGAGGGAGGGAGGAAGGGAGGGAGGGAGAAAGGGAAGAAAGAATTACAGCATGCTAACAAAAACACTTGAGAAATTCTCAAAGTATACTGACATAGAAATTTCTCTACCTATAAAAGAGCTTAGAAATGACATTTACCAAGAGATTGTCTTTATAAGAACTTAAGAAACTTAGAGTATTTTGTTATAAAAATGCAATAGGAAATGTTTACCTTGGACATAATAAAGATGTTCCTGAAAGGAAAAGTAATATGATATCAAAACCAAGTCTCAGGTAAACTCTCCTGACTTACAGGGCTTAAAGAATAATTTTCTCTTTTAAAATGAACTAGTGTCTCACTCTATCTTTACTACACAGGTTAAAAATGTAGGTAGTGAAATCAATTTAGTGGGTCAACACGATCAATTTTTTTAATGAAACAAAACAGAATCAAATAGATGATGCTGGGAAGGCTATCATATGCTAAAGGCATGCATAATTTTCTGAAACTTTTGTCTCATTTGTGTTATGTGTGTCAGTCGACATGCAAATATATACTGAGTTGTTAAACTGTATTTCTTAGTGTAGATTCAGGCCAAAAAATGTTAAAGTCACTGTTCAGATGACTTCTCAAGAACTAGGATTTTTCCTAGCATTATCTGAGACTAATAAAAAGGTAACAGATCCAAAATAATTTGGTGATCTCTTAATTATCTCTGTAGTCACCAATAAAACTATGTAATTGGTTTATGTTAGCACACAAGGAAAATTATTATTGTTTTGTGATAAGCATACATTTAAATTGATTTTTTGCATTTTTAAAAGATGAGGGGCATGAGAGCAAGCAGAGACACAAATGGAACAACCATGACTTAATCTTTAATGATAAAATACACTACACAAAGAGGCCCAATATAATAACAGTATGTGTAATATGCCATTTAAAAAATCACCAAAGTAAAATGAGATTTTAAAGTTCACAGTGAAGAAGAGGAAAAGAATTTTAGAAACAAATACTATTGCCTCCCTCGGGCACTTGAACCAACACATTAATTCCCAGCTCCCAAGTGTGTACACCATATCAATAAATTCAGCCCTTAATTTGCAATAAAATTTGCCTGGGGAAAATACAGAATGACTGGGTGGGCCTGAAAGAAAACAGGAAGAAGACAGTACACTTCTCACCTGTAATCCCAGCACTTTGGGAGGCCGAGGCGGGCGCATTACGAGGTTAGGAGATAAAGACCGTCTTGGCTAACACGGTGAAATTCTGTCTCTACTAAAAATACAAAAAATTAGCCAGGCATGGTGGCGGACACATGTAGTCCCAGCTACTCGGCAGGCTGAGGCAGGAGAATGGCGTGAACCCGGGAGGCGGAGCTTGCCGTGAGCCGAGATCGCACCACTGCACTCCAGCCTGGGCAACAGAGAGAGATTCTGTCTTCAAAAAAAAAAAAAAGAAAGTACACTCCTCAGCCCTGGAGTGGGTACATTTCAGAGACAGATGCAAAGGGCTCTCTTTTTACTTTCCATGTAGAGAATACAGACATTTCATGGAAGGCAACACTCTTGAAAAGAACGCACAGCTCCTGGGAGTTCTCAAGATCCAGAGAAGGATCTGGAATAGCACTGGTAATAAGGAAAAGGTCAATCACTTTTGGATGAAGGTCAATCACTAAGGATGAAGAGGGTCTAGTGGGAGAATACAGCTGGGGACCAGCCCACTCACTAGTACGAACTGAATCCTCATGCGGCTGCCAACTTTAGGCCAGAGACAATACCCCATCCATGTTGCCCAGGGCTCAGAGGAGATCCATCCAGATTTCGAGAAGATATACCAATAGCTGAGCCTCTTGTGTAGGACACAAAAGTGTTGGAAAAAATTAAACTCCCCAATAGGGTTGCTTTCCAAAAAGATTTGGGGAATTTGCCCTGTAACCAGTCAGATCCAGATATCGAATCCTTAAGGAGCTTTAATAGGCCATAACCTACTCATCCCTGTACTGCTTTTTGTGTGACAGTTACTGTCCTTAAAAACACCATTCAGGGATAAAAACAGAGCTCCTAGACTTACAGAGCATATGTGCCCCACCTGTTAAGAGCAGCAGAGTGATGGGGAAAATGTTTCTTTGAGAGATGTGAATCTACTAAGGAAGAGAGCATTATAGAATAACATTGGAATATTAATTTGCTTTGTTTTTATTGCTACGGGAAAATGAGGGCTATTTATCTGATGTTTTGTTTCCTCTCTGTGATTTCAAGACAGTTATCCATTCCTCCGTATCTCAAATGAAATTGCCAAAGCAGAAGTTCCTGAAGAGAACATTTCTTCTTGACTTTTGTTTTAGAAAGCCTAAAATCAATGAAGGAGATCCCTGGTAAGAAAAAGAGAGTGAGGGCCGGGCGCGGTGGCTCAAGCCTGTAATCCCAGCACTTTGGGAGGCCGAGACGGGCGGATCACGAGGTCAGGAGATCGAGACCATCCTGGCTAACACGGTGAAACCCCGTCTCTACTAAAAAATAAAAAAAAAAAATTAGCCGGGCGAGGTGGCGGGCGCCTGTAGTCCCAGCTACTCGGGAGGCTGAGGCAGGAGAATGGCGGGAACCCGGGAGGCGGAGCTTGCAGTGAGCTGAGATCCGGCCACTGCACTCCAGCCCGGGCGACAGAGCGAGACTCCGTCTCACAAAA